>NC_056739.1:438864746-439164746 GCF_019279795.1 Protopterus annectens
TGCGTTACGCGTGGTTTGGCTGTCAGCATGCATATTACACTCAATTCAGCTACAGGCACACAGTTTCAGCATGTTAAAACACTGCTCAACCCCGGGCACTCATTCTATACCTATTAAACCACTGCTCACCTACGGGCACTCATTCTATACCTGTTAAAACACTGCTCACCTACGGGCACTCATTTTACAACTGTTAAACCACTGCTCACCTACAGGCAGATATCCTCAACTTGTTAGACTGTAGCTCAGCTATGGGCACATCTCACATTTTTTTTTTATTTTTTTATCTCACATTTCTTCAAAATACGTGGCCCATTTCATTACATTTTACATAAATTATAATTTTATATATGTACATATATGTCAGTGACTTGTTTCGTGCTTATTTCACTAAATATAAAAATTGATGTTGTGGGGATGAGAACCATGACTGCCTCCTCTTCAGCCGACGTCTCTACCGCTACGCTATTGCTTCTTGGCTTACTTTGCATATTTAGTTCTTATATGCTTTTCCACTGACTGCTAACTGTGGCGAAGCGACTGGCATGCCCGCGCAAACGAGCGCACTCACGGGCAAACATCTTTACAACTTAAAAAAATATATATAAGATGTTCATTTATACATTTTATGTTCATAGTCTGTGGGGGCATGTGTTGTGTTGTGTTTATTCACATTTACACAGACTCTGTCGTGGGGGTTTACTTTTGGGACTTTTACTCTTCTGGGGGAGTGTCCGTTTGCAGGGCTCGTCCTACGGACATGCCCTCTACTGTCTTCCATGGACCGTGTTAGCCTTAGGTGTGATTCAGCATGCCCTCATGCATATGCATGACATGCTGACGTCACAAAGTTTAACTGCAGCCTCCATGTAACCCTTGTAACTCTTACACGGAGGCTTTGTGAATCCTGCCCTGTGTTTTGTCATTGAGACATCTGACTCCTGTCCCAGCACACTGGCCTGATGATGGACAGTTTGAGCTCTCATCTGTAAGCCCAATGAACAAGGACAAGGTAGCAGTCCGGCCAATAGGGGCATATCAGGGAAGGGACAGAGTTTCAGTGGTCAGTTGCTGAATCTCTTTACTTAAGGTACTTACATGAGGTTGCAGTTTCCCCTAGCCTCCTCATATCAGGTAATAGAGAGCTGGCATCAAGGCTGAGAAAAGTACACTACAGGGCACCTACATGAAAGATCATACGTTTTGCACATTGATATTATTGTACGTTGGGCACCTGGATGGCAAAATAAAAAGGTAGGGTACAAAAATGTATCAGCTCTTCAAGTTGTAGTATGAGGTTTGGAAGAAAAGCTTTTTTAATTTATTGGAGAAGTCATGATTACAGATTTGTATATTGTACTATTTGTATATTGTAATATATCTGACATAGTATATTCCACTTAGTTGCCAAAAATTAGAATTTGTTATTAAAAATAAAGTCTAAGGAGTTCACATTTTATACCTAATTTTAGCCATACTCCAGTGCTTTCTGAAGTATTTGTAGTAGTGCGATCCTGGAGTTAGTATATATAGTTAGGGGGATGTGGGGGTGTGTGGGGTGAAGTTCCCCATATAGTTTAGGTAAATATTGTTTTCTGCAAAGAGTTATTCATTGCAGTTATAAATATCCATGTGTATGGTTTAAAATGTATAAAGTATGTTCGCCCCCAATACCCCCCCCCCCAACTATATATACTAACTCCAGGATCACACTACAGTGGGGAAAAGGGCATATACCTTTTAGTTTAATGTGTCAGTATTATGAGTTTCAGTCAAATGAGTTTTCAGTCTTTTGAAATTTCAGTGTTTTGGTCTCAGTCAAATGAGTTTCAGTCAAATGAAATTTAGGTCAAATGAAGTAGACCCATATATGTATATATGTATGTATATATATATATATATATATATATATATATATATATATATATATATATATATATATATATATACACACACACAGATGTATGCACATACCAGCTCCAAGAACGCACAATCAGGGACTTTTCCACAAAGAAATGCAAGGATCTGTGATCAAAGGCATTTCTGGTGATTTATACCACCATAAAGAATGTTTGATGAACTGAACATTTGAAGAACTGCCCTGTTCCCATAGATGTTTCTTTATGTTGATATAAGTCACCAGAAACACCTTTGATCACAGAATGCTCGCATTACTTTCTGTCTAAAAAATAGTGATCGTTCACACAAATTGCTGAGAAAGAATAGTTCTGCTTCCCTTTTGTCAAAATATTTCCTCAAATCATTTAACCAGTCAAAAAAGGATAACTGCTTCCTTTTTCAAATAGTCAAAAAAAAAAATTACCACTAACTTGCAGACATATTCTCTTTGCACAGTGCTGCTGTTAAGGAAACAGTGTTCAGTACACTTATGCGTGTACTGTTCAGGTCAGGGTTAGGGTTAGCACACATGAGTATGAGTGGGTAGGGGAACTTTGTGCATATACACACCTGCATGAACGAACACACACAGACACACACACACACACACACACACACACACACACACACACACACACACACACACACACACACACACACACAATTGCCCAATCTTTTGGTATAAATGCAAGCTTCAACATCCCTGCCTAGTCCTATTAAAATTACGTACAGTGTTACAGACTTCAATTATTTTGCACTAAGCAGCTACAGCATTTGATGAATCGTGACACAAAAACAGCATTTGACAAGTAGAATGGTACCCAGATATATTACAGTATTTAATTTTGCAGGAGTATTTGATCCATCCATCCTCAACCCCTTTTCCCATTTTGCACACGGGGTTGGGGTGTCACATCAGCAGTGACAATCATCTTGAGCCAAGGTTTACACCACCGGGTGACTAACCCTTCCATGGTAGTTCATTCATACCACTCACACACACACCTATAGCCAATTTTGAGCATCCAGTCCACCTACTGCATGTCTTTGGAATGTGGGAGGAAACTGGAGCACCCAGAGGAAACCCACGTGAATGCAAGGAGAACATGCAGACTCTGCAGAGAAGGCATCTCAGCTGAGAATAGAATAGGAGAACCTCTTGCTGTGAGGTGACAGTGCTAACCACTGTACCACAGTGGCCACCCTCCAGAGTATTTGATCTAATTTTAAAATAAATCTGAGTGATTTTGGGACTGCTACTGGTAAGACGGAGACCAGCTTCTAACTGAAGTGTAGACCAATACTTCAGTAGTGTCACATTCACTGTACAAGTACACTGAACTGGATACTAGTACTGAGAATTTTTGTTTTGGCTATAGTATCAAGGTGTGAGTCTGAGTATAGCTATCATCTCTCTCGTATATATCTATATATATATATATATATATATATATATGTATACATATACCATTCCTTCAGAATTATCTACCCTTGCTTCTACTTCTCTTTTTAAAAAGCATCTTAAAGAACATCTAAAAACTCATTGGCTTTGTCCGTGCACGAACCCAGACTGATATTTTCTTCACTTTTTCACTTACCCCTTTCCCTACTCCTTTAACCTAAGTCTCCAAAACAAGTTACTACTCTTTCTTTGAATTATGAGAATAACACTTGTGTTCTCTTCCCTCCCTGAGACTTGTTCATACCTTCTACTGTGTTTTGTATAATTATTTAGTAGAATTTCTGTTAAATCTGCTATAGTTTAAAAATGTATTATTATTACTCCTTTTAGACTAATACTACTCTGTACTGTATTCCTGTATGTTTCTATACATTGTTAACTGATGTAGTTCAAAAATGTATTATTATTCCTCCTTTTAGAAAAATACTAGACAGTACTGTAATCCTTTATGTTTCTATACATTGTTAATTTTGTCACTGTTCATGCGTGGAGCTTTTCTCCCTGGGCCTCTACTGAAAATGAACATATATCCAGCTAGACTAGCCCGGTTAACAAATGTAAAATAAATAAAAAATAAAAGAAAATGTGTGTGTGTGTGTGTATGTATATATATATATATATATATATATATGTATATACTACTATAAAATATTAAACAGTACAGTCTGAAGACTTTCAGCTCACACACACACACACAGACATATTATTTATATATATCTATCTATAATATATATATATATATATATATATATATATATATATATATATATGGGTCTAGGACTATTCACTGAAAGCACATTTCACTGAAACTCAAATGACTGTGCACAAATCACTGAAAGCTCAATTCACTGAAAACACAATTCACTGAAACACTTTTCAATGAAAGTTATATATGGCCTTTTCTCCACTGTAGTGCGACCCTAGAGTTAGTATATATAGTAAGGGGGTGTGTGGGGGGCACTGCCCCCCACATAGTTTGGATATATATTATGTTCAGAAAAGAGTAATTTATTGGAATTGCAAGTATCCATGTATATAGTTCAAATTATTTAAAATAGGTGGGGGGCTAAGCACCCCACCCTCCAATGTGGGGAGCAGTGCCCCCCACCCCACCCCCCTTTACTATATATACTAACCCAGGGTTGCACTACAGTGGGGAAAAGGCCATATATAACTTTCATTGAATTGTGTTTTCAGTGAATTGTGTTTTCAGTGAATTGAGCTTTCAGTGAATTGTGCACAGTCAAATGTGTTTCAGTGAAATGTGCTTTCTGTGAATAGTCCTAGACCCATATATATATATATATATATATATATATATATAAATGATATGTTTGTGTGTGTGTGAGCTAAAAGTCTTCAGACTGTACTGTTTAATATTTTATAGTAGTCAACCAAACATTTGCATTCAGCTGGTAAGTTTTTATTCGGTTTCTGGAAGATCCCAGTGCAGAGCTGTAGCTAGCTTTTATGGTACTCTGTGCCATTCCCCGATCTCAGACCGTCCACTTCAATTTTGAATAGATGAGCAAAAAAAAAAAAAAATTAGAGTGCTGTCATAGTTGAGTGCCAAAAAGCAAAGATCTTTGTCCTTTAAAAAAATGTAGCAAACCTTTTGCTGCAGCCTATATGACACACAAGGTGCTGAAGCTCTTCATTTGTGAATGCTGGTGCTACACTACTGACCGAGTGACATCTGCCAATTGCACCCCTAACACCTTGCATGTAGGGAAGTGTCTCAGCTATGCCTGTCATGAAGTGCATTTAAGAGATGTTGCTTTAAAGTTTTATACATATGTAAATAGCCAGTGCATGGAGTCTCTGTGCTTACCAGAAATCCATTAAATATTAAAAAAACATGTATCTAGTTAAGTGATTATCTATAGTTTCTTTGATATATCTGGTAACACAAAGATTCTTTGCAGTGTGTGACCTTCTACACTGTGGCAACATTAAATGTTGTTATGCTTGTGGTTTGCGTCTACTACTGTATTTACCTCACAGAAGCAATTGAATAATAAAGGGAAGACATGTCACGGAATTCTTCTTTAAAAGCACTACATCTGCACAGCAAAAATTGGACCTTTTTCTAAATTTTATGTTTCAGCTTTCTGTATTTTTGTTTTTTGTTCTTTTTTTAAAGGGGCATTGACCCCATTTCATTTCTGTATCAGCCTTTAGTAAAGCTGATTTTACTTGTTCTGTGCAGCTTTCATACTTGAATGCCAACACTCTGAAACTGCTCTCCATGGAAAAGACCGTATGTATTTATAGGATGGATATTTTAAGTGCTTTTAAAGGATTTGGAATGCACATTTTAAGTGTGAATTTCTGATATGGGCTTTCTTGATCTGCATGTCTAAATACTGTTGAAAAGCATTTTTGTTACCATTGTCATTATGGGGTAAAGCCCCTATACCCCCTTGCACAAAATTAGCATTACTGAGTCACTATAAGACACACATATAGGCCATCACCATCCTTCCCCCTTTTGCTGTTCAAAAATGCCATCATGACAGAAAGGGTTTTTTAAGTATTGCATGCACTGATCCATCCATCCACAACCTCTTTTTCTCATTTTTGCACATGGGGTCAGGGTGTCACTTCAAACAGTAAAAATCATCTGAGCCAAGGTTTACACTGTTGGGTGGTTAGCCCTGCCACGCTAGTTCAATCCACACCAGACACATATACACATGCGCGTGCGCGCGCGCACACACACACACACACACACACACACACACACACACACACACACACACACACACACACACAAGCATACTCGCATCCATCATATTTGGAGTCTGGAAGGAAACCAGAGCATCTGGAGGAAACCCACAAGAACACAGGGAGGGCATGCAGACTCCACATATAAGACACCCCTGCCGACAATCAAACTGGGGAACCTCTTGCTGTGAGGTGACAACGCTATCAGCTGCACCTGCACCACTGTGCCACATATCCCATTTCTAATCTGGTGTTTGCTTTCAAAGTGGGAGGCTCCTGCTTGTTACTTTTCTTAGTTCGCTGGTTCTTTCCTTGAGGACTTTCTCTGCACAGTCTGCATGTCCTTCCTGCATTCAGATACATTTTCTCTAGATGCTCAAGTTTCCTCCCAGATGACACAGACATGTAGGTGAATTGGTGACCATCCAAATTACCTGGAATTGTGCGTGGTAGTGAGTAAGTGTGTATGATTGTAATGATTCCTCATTCAGGATTTGTTCCTCTGACTGGCACCCATACAATACAAGGATAAGAGCTGGACAGACTCTGACCCCCTGCAGTCTTAAGCTGGATTAACTGGATAATTGGAGAATACATTCCTCAATACATACTGGTTATGCCCATGTTCTAAACCTGACTAGTCTAAGTGTCTCTATATACTCTACTCTTCCTAACCCGTCTACTCATTAAAAGCAACTCCTTCCTTTTTAAACTATGTTACTAATTATCTCTTGACCACCTTGATTGTATTTACATTCCTTTATTATGCCTGTATTCTGCACTGTAAATTTAGACTGTACTTGCATCCTTTGTTATGCCTGTATTCTGCACTGTACATTTTACTGCGATAACCTGTTATACATACTGTTAATAACTAGCTCATGTATCCTTAGATGTTATTGTGTTAATTTCATTGTCCTAGCTTGGAGCTTAACTCCCCGGGCCTCTACTGAAAATGGACATGTATCCAGTTGGACTAGCCCAGTAAACAAATGTAAAATAAAATAAAAATAAATAAATAAAAATAAATGATACATTGAAAGCTGAAGTATTGTTTTGAGATTGTATGATTCAGATTTCTTTTCATGTTTTAAAATTTGCCTAAGAAATTGCACATTAGTTTTTGAGGCTAAACGTTTAAGAAAATGTTTTTTCTGTAATCCATAGTGTCTGTTTCATCTTAGTTTTAAAGTAACATAATTTTTGAAGTACCTTTGCTGCTTTTTTTTAGATTTGAACACTGCAGTGTTGTAACCTAAGATTCTTCACAAGAATACACTGGCAAGTTATGAACCAGAAAGTTACCATTTTTTTTCTTTTAATATAACCCCATGATGGCCATAGAAAATATCCTTCCCAGTCATAAAGTGGACCCATATGTTACCTGAGGTGACAGCCTTGTGGACCTCTTGTTCCCTTGGGTCAAGTAAGCCAAGTGTGAGAGATGTTGTCTATGTTGGGGTGAGTGGCTGTAATAGGCCTTAACCCCCTGCTCATGCTCAATAACATCCAAGGGGTTAGCATTTGCATGTAGTGGATTTTTTTCTTATGAATGTCTGTACCTGTGTGTGTGACATAATCTGTTGGTATCCCCCATAAACAAGCTCCTCCATGCAAACCTTGGTCTTAATCAGGGATTCTTGCATGGATTGTGTGCTTACAACCCTACTTTCCAAAGAGAGATGAATAGGCTAAGATTTGCCACCCCCCCCACCATGTCTGCTCCAATAGGCCTGAACCACATGTCAAATTCTGATCACATGGTTTGCATTAAGGGCTTTATCCTTCTTTGCAAATGGAACTGGGAAACTTTTTGAAGAATTGTAATTTTTGACTACATAAAGCACTTTTGGTTATTAAGTACCATTACTGTAGACTTATTTTCCATTATTAGATCTGAACATTTGGAAAGTTACCATTGTTTTACATTACTAATCTTTAGCATTTAGATAGTAGTATCTTGAAACCAGTGGGGATTTATGGATGTAGTTGTGCCCTTGCAATTCATATACTTATAATAATTTTCTCAATGATGTTTCCTTCTCTGTAATTCTGTAGATGTCTTTTGTATAGTTTTTCAGAAACACAGGAAGATAGCTTTCAGAACACTACAGACAGTTATACTAAACTTAGAGCATTATTGTATAGTTATGAAGAAAAAAATGTCGGATTTTTTCCAGCATTACATCTTGAAATTATACAAGTGACAGTCCCAAAGACTTTTATTACATGATGTGGCAACAGTGACCTGCGGTAGGTACACAGCAGAGAGTAAATGATTCACAGGTGTAGATTTTACACTTAATGGGTCTTTGAATAGCTTCTTGCTACTTTCTCTTGGCAGGTCCATATGTAATACTGTAATTGTACATTCAGATTAGCAGCATCCTACTCTGAGGCTTTTTTTCATTCACTTTATTTTACTTTCTTAATTCATTGCACTGTGGTGCGCATTATGGTAATTCTAAGCCTGTAGCAATCGGCAGTCAGCTGCCATTTACTACTTTTGTACAGTATGGCCACAGTGTACTAATGGTCAGAATTATCTTGAGTCTCACTTTTGTATTTCCATCTTGCTGATGTGGAAAGTTCATAGTTTGTTACAGATTTGCTTTTATGAGGGGAATTTAAATAAACTGGAGGCTCTGTTTGCATTCCTGTGAGGTTATATTTCTTTTTCAGCATAGTTGTCATCTCCAGTTCCGCATCCATCATTTTCCTATGTACTTTACTTTATAAGTATTCTGAAAAACAAAAGGCACATACAATGAACTGCACAATCAATCAGAGATAGTTGGTCATAATCATTGCAAATGCCTGGCATTTTCTGTCCTTCCTGTCCCACTGAACAGAGACACTGCCCTTGTTATAAACATACAGCAGTATGTGAATTATACAGCTATAAAACTGGCACAGAAGTGCTGTTCTTCTATTTACTTCAGAGGACAAATATGGATCTCTATCCCTCATTAATTGTTTGTTTCTCGTCTTCCTCATCTACATGCAGCTGAGTTTTTTGGAAGGAGATATGTGTAGGGCTTTTAGTCTTTTACACTGCATTTCTCTCTCTTTGATGCATATATATATATATATATATATATATATATATATATATATATATATATATATATATCAAATGCACAGGCAAACTAGCACAAAATTTTAATTAGTGTCAGTTTGTAATTTTTATTATCACTTCTTCATAATATAGGATTCTGTCATTTAAGGACTGGAGTTCAGCAGATCTACTTAATTGTTGTACAAACTTAGTGTTGTAACGTGCATTCGTTTACATTTGCATTGACACAACAGTCTGGAGCAGTGATCTACATGGCAAAGTCATTTGTCATTCACTAGAAAGTCATAAATTCTAATGTGGTTTGCATTAAAAAGGAATGTTCATTGTCTCTGCCAAAGCATGGCGGACATAGGTAGGTCAACTGTTTTTGTTAAACTCACCAGATGCAGAACATTTAGGTCTTAAAACATAAAGACTGCTTAGATGAGTGTACTTTCAAAAGTGACAGTGACAGTGAAAGAGTGCTTTGTGACTGCAGCCATCTAAAGTATTTGCAGGGTTGCTGTGTGTTCAAACTACCATATTTTTCAAAGTTAAGATGAAACAGTTGCTCACGGTAACAGGTACCTTTCATCAGATTCATAAAAAATCAGTTGTATTCATCAAGGGGAAAAGGATTACATGTTCAACGGGACATCTTTTTTGCATACTGAAGTGTATCCATCTGGACTTAAAAGTTGCAAGTACATAGACAGTTGAAAGCTGTGCACAGCAATATTGTGTATAGACTTGGACTGATTTACTAATGCAAATTCTACCTACAGTCTGTGTAAGTAAATGATTTCACTCAGAGTTGTAAGCTGACATTGCCATGTAAGCTATGGCATACAAATTATATTTTATGGAGCAATATTTTGCCAACAGATAAGTACCATATGTCCTGGGTTCAGATGTAAATTAATTAGAAAATGGTACAAGGATGCCAGAAAATAATTATTCCAGGATGTTGCTAACTAACCAGTTAGACTTATTTAGTGTAATAATTTTAGAATATGGTTTGAGGTATGTTTCTAATCTTTAATTCCATGTGTCGAATCTATTCAATAAAAAAAAAAAAAAAAAAAAAAAAAACACAATGGCACTGATAATGGAGGAAGGTAACAATGCATACTTTTGTCTGACTAATCATTGTGGGAGAAGGCAACATCTGACAGTGGCACAATTCCATAAATTCTGGCTATACACCCTTTCGTCCACTGCTAACCAGCGATGTAGCTCTTTTTATGCATACAAATGTTTAACATTTAAAATTAAAAGCAGTAAATGCATAGTTGTCAATTTGTTCTATTTCCGTGACTCCTGTGATATTTATTCATTGTGGTGTAATTTTTTTTATATTCTCTGTGGCCCTCCATCAACTAATAGTTATCCAGATGTGCCCAGTGCTGGCCATTTATTTCTCCCTTCTTTTGCATCAGAAGATGGCAGGGCAGACAGATGAGATCCAGAGACATTAAACACCATTTTCTGAGAACCTAGGACTTATTAAACCTAAATTAAAAGTGTTTTTTGTATGGACAAGTTCCTGTACATTCTCCATATGAAGAATTTTCATCCAGCACCAATCAATTCTTTGATACAAACTATATCGGGAATTAATAAATCAAAACACAAAACCATGAAAGTACTGGATTTTATCAAACCCACTGAAACCCACAATATAAAATAGCTAAGCATTTTAGCAGGGAGGCAATCCCCATCCTGCACCACACACTCACACCTGCTGCTTTAAAAATACCAATTCCAAGATCACATAACCGTGGGGAGAACGAGAAATTCCCTTACTCCACTGTCTGCCTATCATTTAAAAACACACACCACATGCAAATTTTCAGTAAATGTATAATACTGTATGTATGCGTGTGTGTGTGTGTGTGTGTGTGTGTGTGTGTGTGTGTGTGTGTGTGTATATATATATGTATATATATATATATATATGTATATATATATATATATATATATATATATGTGTGTGTGTGTGTATCATGTATGTGTGTGTTCATATACCTGTGTGTGTGTATGTGTACACACACACACACACACACACACACACACACACCTATATATTATATGGCTTCTCTATGTTTGGCCATTTGCCAAAATTGTTAAGATGAGTCTTCACAGAGCACATGATAGTATGTTAGGATTGGAGACCCAATCATAATTCTTCATAGTGCATGGGGCTTCATCTTCTTTAGTTACAGAAAAAAAGGGAAGGAAGTGCAAAGAGTGTTGCTGGCTTTCAAAGCCATAATGCACTTAGCAAATGCTGTCAATCAGAAAGCAACACATATATTTCATTAGGGAGAAAGTCAGGAACATATATTGGCATAGACATCAGGCATAAATAAATAAATACTATACATACTACATATGTAGTTGCAGGGGTGTGGGATACAGGGGAGCTTTCTTCCCATAGTAGAAACACCTGTTTTTGTGCCTTGTTCTCATTTTCAGTGGTACATTCCATAGATGTCATTTTCCAGTGAAAAGTATTACAACGTACTCCTGATAAAGCGTATTACAGTCATATGCTTTCAAATGAAAATATTGGGAGGAGAACAGCATTTAGTATAACATGAAGTGTTGCTGAGTTCAGAAGTAATATAATCACTTTATCCTATTAGATAACCTACTGCCTCTCAATGGATCCAGAGTATTTTTCCATATATGCCCCCTTGCCAAAATATTCAGAAGAATTAACATATATGTAAATGAACCTGTATATTTTGATCTTAATACTCAATGTCTAAACACAAATGACTGAAACAAAAATAATCTAGCACACACTTCATGTTAACCCAGCATAACTCAAGAAAACATTAAAATTAAAACAAAAAAAATATTTCCTGAATGTGGACAAGCCCCCACCCCCATGTTGGGGCTTTGCTGTCCAACCTGTTTTGTCCCAACTCCATGATTGCACTACAGTGATAAAAAGGGGAAAAACACTGAATGTGCACCCCCAGCCCATACAATCCTGTGCACTGTGGTAAAAAAATGTAATATTACTTATAAATCTTTTAGAAAACTAACAGTAGTAATCCACAAAATGCTAAGCTTTCCTTATTAACAGAGTTGTCATTAGTATGTAATGTAGTTTAACATTAAGTAAAGCATTATTAGATCACTTTTTAATACAATTTTATTTTTGAAGAATTGATAGTTGGATCATTTGAAGGTAACACTTTTAAAAACACTACATCTTTGCTATGAGACATGTTTTTTTGCCCAAAGTACAGTATTAACCCAATTATCTTCTCTGTGTCCCTTTGACAAATGTAATAGCTAAAATTACTGAGCACAGCCTGCTCAGCATGTATATATATTGGTTTAAAAACGGCTTTTGAAAATGTCAGCCACAAACTTGATACTGACAAATTCATGGACAATGGATTCTCAGATGGTTTGCCAATGGATAACAAAGCACATAAGCAATGGAACATTTTTCATTATCTTCACTAATGCATTATATGTCTCCAAGGGTCAGCGCAAGACCCACTGCTTTTTTCACTTTCTATAAGTAACCTATCGACAGACTTGGCTAGTCTTGATCTGCTCCTTTATGCAGATAATGTAGTACAAGCCAGAGCCCACAGACACTCAGACACCCTGCGAAGATTGGGGAAAGATGGGCGAAGGCTGCCAGCCTAGTCAAATAGAATTTGATACATAATTCTATCATTAGTATAAATAAATGTAAAACACAGGCTTGTGTTCTTAAATGAAAGAAAACGCTGTTAAATGTGAACTTCAAGATTGTTGCAACATTGCCATCTGCTGTAAGAAAAATCAAGCCAAGCATTTTAAATGTTCTTTGAAGTTACAATTATCTAAAAAATGGTGCCGAAGCATCAGGCTGAACACATTCTTTCTATTGTCTTAACTTAAGGAATAATTTTTAGAGTATACATGTGAAATGCCTTTTATTGTTGTAGTTTCCTGAGCAGGTATTAGCTTGCTAAATAATGCAGTTTGTTTGTCTGGGAACTCCAGACTAAGTGTCAAGATGATGTAATATGAATACTGGGAAAACCTAAGCGTCAAAATGATGTAAATTGGGAGCGCCTTAGCAGAGCTGTTTGTTAGTATTTTTAAAAATTATTGTTCAGTGAGAGACTGAAAGCATTTGTCTTGGACCATGAACCCCAGCACTGCTTATTATGCTCTATATGTCTGTAAGTAGGATTATAGCACTGTGTTTTCTCTTAAGATTAGCTAAAGATTAAAAAGTTAGATTAAGTGTTTTTCTTTGACATCAGACGTATCCTACTGTATTGTTTTACGTTTCTGTGTGATCTCTGAACTCTTATATATCTCTGTGGTGTAGTAGTATTGTCTTGTGTTTTAATTATTTATTATTAAATATTTTAAAAATCTTTACCTGTGGCTGGTTTGTGTAGAGATAGGCTCTAGCGTACATTGCATATTTATAGAGGTTATCGTAATAGGCCACTTTAATAAGCCTTAGACTGAATAGTCACATTACCAATTGGATAATAATATTTCACAGTAGTAATTGGACACCCTTTCAAGGGCCTTTGGGTAGCTGATAATTATTAAGCTGGTGGTGGCGGTAATTACTACTGTATAGTCTGGGTAAAGGGGCACAGCTAGAGAATCTGTGTCAGCCTTTCCCAGGAGTGTCTGTGAAGTTGTATAAATACTTATCTCAAAGTGTGTGTGGTGTGTCAGCTACCTGGATAGGGACATGAAGCACTGATTGGACAGAGATGGTACTGGCGGTTAGCTTGCCAGCTAGACTGAGATCTGGACCCTATAGCCATGCCAGTGGGGACCTGGAGAGCAAGGGAGCAACCAGCCCCAGACTGACTGTGATCTCTGTGTGCACCTAAGGGAAACTGTACTTTACTGTGTGTATTAGTTATTCTTTCCTCTTCTAGGAGACAACCTCCCTGGTGTTAGTGATGAGGATTGAGGCTCCTTGATTGCTGGACCAGTGCACGGTCGTCATGCACCCTAAACAGGCTTCTTCAAAAATTATTTTGGTCAGTTGTAGAACTAGCTCTCAACCAATAAGTTAGGCATAATATTCCAAAAACTGCAGTTATACTCCCAGGTGTCTCCAAAGAACTGTGGAAGTCTTCGGTCATGCAAATATTTTACCATTATAATGACCCCCTCAGACGTACAGTGACAGAACAGAAATGTCTAAGTCTAACCATTGAGCAGATAATTTAATTTCATCCTCACATAAAGTGTTAGACTAAAGATATACAAAATAACAAATTCACTCATGCAAGTTATTGCAGAGACTTTTGCTCTAAATGTCCTATTTTAAGATTTGAATGTGGACTACCAGTGATAGCCTAAAATACACATCCAGTTCAGATATCTAATACTAACAGAAAACAATATCCTTAGATTTTATTAGTCTTGCTAGGATCACTCTGTGATGACCCCCTCTGGGCCACTAATCAAGGAGTGTGAATCCTCACTACTGTCACTGGAGAGGGACATTCACTTGGAACAAAAATGGATGCACTCAGTATTTCCAGATGCAGGTCTCTGCATTAAATATAATTTCCCTTAAGAGTACACAGGAAACACACTTAGTTTGGGTCTGTGTTCCCTATGTGTACAAATCCTCAGTAAGACTCCCCGCTGGCACAGCTATAGAGTTGAGTCCTCAGCCAAGTGTCCAAGCAAAGTCCTCCAGCACCCTCTCTGTGAAACCAGTGCATCTTGTCCCTGCACCAGCACACACACACACACACACACACACACACACACACACACACACACACACACACACACACACACACCTGGGAAAGCCTGGCACAGATTTACTAGCTATGCCCTATTCTGCCCAGACTATAAGGTAGTTACACTGCCACCAGACACCCCAAAGCAAGCTACTCTAAGGCTCTTACAAGGGCACCCAATTATACTGAGTGAAATTAATGTTAGTACAAATGCTACTGTTTGACCAATGTGGTAAGGCTATCAGAAATGGCCAGACTGTCACCAAATATATGTAAGAACTCTCGGAGATTAAACTGTTCTCTAAAAGACCAGCCATAATGAAAAGTTTAAAGATATTTAATAATAAATAATAGCAGAACATGAAAATACTACATATCTATTTACAGTAAATACCAGATTTTCAGTCAAAGAAATATTAAAAATAACACAGGTAGACAGGTTCACACAGTTACAGAAAAAAACAATACTTAACTAATTTTACTATATTTTCTTGACTGATCTAAAGAATAATTATTCCCTGGTTACTTACTAGAGCAAGACAAGATGAAGTAGGTGAGAGATACTTCTTTGTCAGGTTATTAAAACAGAGTGCCCTGAGACTTCAGCCTCACCTAGTATTAAACATTATTTTTAGTGATTTATTTATTTATTTATTATTTATTATTTATTTATTTATTTATTTGTTTAAATTTGTTGACCGGGAGTGTCTGACTGGATGTAGGTCCATTTTCAGCGGAGGCCCGAGGAGAAAAGCTCCACAGTAAGATAAACAGACAGCAGTTACATTGGATTACATAACAATTAACAATTTAACATAGCAATTACTTACAACATATTTACAGATGAAGAACATAGTACATCAGTAGACAACTAGAATCTTTATCTGTGAAGTACATAACAGACATTAACAAATGTTACAATGAGAAGTTCCTGCTGTATAATAAGTACTAGGCTTATGAGCATCTGAGCTTGCTATATTCAAGGTAGTTAGTGGAGTGGAAAGAAAGGTAGTGGTTGGATGGGTTGGATGATATTAGAGTGGGAGTTGCAAGGGCATAGCCAGCATGTTTTTAGGTGCGCTTTTAGTAAAGTTTTGAAGTGGGTGCATTATGTTACAGAGGTAATTGTGGGTGGGAGTGAGTTCCATAATTTGGCTATGGCACAAGAGAATAGTGCTTCACCAGCAGAGTTATTGGCTTTAGTGATCTGCAAGTGATTTTTGTTGCTGGATCTTAGTGGTCTGGTGGTGCGATAGGGTTGGAGTAGATTCTGGAGGGATGGGACATTTAGTGGATGGTTTACTAGTTTATGGGTGAGTGAGAGTTGATGCCACTGAAGGAGGTGAGGGAGTTCAAGCCAGCCCAGTTCAGCAAGTGAGAGACAGTGGTGACTACAGTAGGATGCCCCTGTGGCGGATTTGGCGATTTTGTTGTAGCAGGTCTCTAGCTTGTTTAGATCACATTGCCTTAGGTTGGTATATATTGGAGAGGCATAAAGTAGGGTGGAGATAAGTGAGAAAGTGCTTATTTCTGTATAATGCTCCTAGTTTTTTGTGGACTTTTTTTATGGTCATGGATATGTGAATGTCAAATTTAGTTTATTGTCTATTTCCACTCCTAGCAATTTGGTGTGTTCAGTTGGGTATATAGTGGTGTTGTCTTTTGCTGTTATGTTAAAGTGAGAGTTGTTTTGAGTAAGTTTGGTGGGTTGGAAGATGAGTAGTTTAGTTTTGTTTGGGTTGAGCATTAATTGGGCATTGGATAACCATGTTTCAACAGAGGAAAATACTTCCTGTGTGACTTTTTGCAGTTTGGGCAGAGACTGGGCTGAGCAGATAATGGTCGAGTCATCTGCGTATTGTATGAGTGTGCCATGTTTGGTGGCAGAGGCTAGATTATTGGTGTAAACAGAGAAGAGTAGGGGTCCAAGGATGGATCCTTGGAGAACCCCTATGGAGATAGGTAGTTGGGGAGATATGTCATTCTGCCATACAACAGATTGTTGGCGGTCAGACAGGTAACTCTGAAACCAGTTGGTGACTGATTGTGAGAAGGATAGGTTATTGAGGACAGAGATAAGTTGTTTGTGTGGGACCATGTCAAATGCTTTAGATAGGTCTAGGAAAGTAGCAGAGGAGAGATAGCCATTGTTTTTATGCTGAAGGATAGTGTTAGTAAAGGAGAGTAAGGCAGTGGTGGTGCTATGGTTTGGTCAGAAACCATGCTGAGTACTGGAAAGGAGGTTGTTAGTAAGGAGGTAGTCTGAGACCTGAGAGTGTATGCCTCTCTCTAGTATTTTGGAGAGTGGAGAGAGAATAGCTATGGGGCGGTAATTGGTTAGTTCTGCGGAGGGTCTGCCTTTGTGGAGGGGAATTATATGCGATACTTTCCACAGTGTGGGAACATAACTTTCTGACAGAGATCGGTTAATCAAGATGGATACTGGGTAAGCCAGAGCATCAGCTATGATTTGTAGGTATTCACTTGGGAGGTTGTCTGCTGCTAATTTGGTGGGTTTAAGTTTAGTTAAGAGTTTTTTTATGTTGGAGGTAGTACAGGAGAAAAAGAGAAGGCAGTGGGGAGATTACTAGTTGAAGGTGTGGGTTGGAGGGGAGGGGGGTTGTGTTTTTTAGCTAGTGATAGTATGGTTTGGGTGAAGTGTGTGTTGAATGAGGTAGCAATATTTTCTGAGGAGTGAGGGATGTTAGGAGGAGGGGTACTGACTTTACCTGGGTGTAGGATGGAGTTTATGGAGGACCAGAATTGTTTGGGGCTGTGTTGTGAGGAGTCTAGGGCAGACTGGTAGTATTGGAATTTGTCCTATTTTATTAGCTTTTTGACTCTATTGCGTAGTTCTAGGAATTTCTGACTAGTTGAGGGTTTTTTGGTTTTGCGCCAGTGCTCCTAGGCTTTATCCCTGTTTTTCATTTCTGACTTAGTGGTTTTCTGTAGCCATGAGGAGGGTTGTGCTTTGGTTCTGGAAAATCTTATGGGGGTCATGGTAATTAAGGATGTTCAGGAAGGTAGTATAAAAAAATTCAACTGCATCATCTAGACTGAGGTACTTTAGAGGATGCCAGTTACATTCTTTGAGGGATGAGATGAATGTGAGTGGGTTAAAGTTTAGTTTTTTACGTATTTGACGGTAGATGACAGGTTTAGCTTGGTATAGGTATTTTTTGAGTAAGAATGTTGGGAAGTGATCACTGAGGCTATCTGATAAGCAGCCTGTTATATATGACTGGGGGCTCTTACTGACTAGTATCCAATCCAGGGTAGTGTGCTTGCTGGAGTTTTTATTTATCCTGGTTGGTGACTGGACTAGTTGGGTGAAGCCATGAAGGTGTACATGATGGGTTGGATTGTTGCCAGAACAGGATTGCCAGTCAATATTGAAATCACCTAAGATGATAGTTTCTTGGGGGAGATGGTGGGTAGACCAGCTGAGGAGGTTTTGTAGTGGAGGGATGTTTTGGCCAGGTGGGAAGTAGCATCCAATTATGTTGATGGTTTTGTTTTGGTTAATTTTGAGGTTGGTATATATTATTTCTTCATTGCCTATTTGTGGAGCTGATGATTTTAAGATCTGGATGTTTAGATACTGTTTAAATATTATAGCTACACCACCTCCTTTTTTGTTTAGCCGGTCTACTCTTAGTATGCCGTAACCTGTAGGGAGTATTTGCTCACTGGTAATGTGAGGTTTTAGCCAGGTTTCTGTCAGGATGACTATATCTGGGGAGTACAAGTCTATGGTGGCATGGAGTTCATGGACTTTGTTGGATATACTTCTAATATTTAGGCTTAGTAGAAGGAAGTCACTTTGCTTTCTATTGGCTGTAATATGGGAGAAGTTGTGGTTTCTAGTCTGATTATGAGGATTGGGGTTGGAGATGGTAGGGCCAGGGTTGGGGTGGATGTCTCCACTTAGGGCTAGTTTTGATATGCATGAGATTATTAGTTTTCTCAGTTTTTGAATGTGTTTGTTTATAAGGGAAACTTTATGATTGTGCTCTGTGTGTAATAGGTATGGTGGGAGGGTTACTATGTTAAGTTGTAGGGATGCTTTATGTTTGAGTAATATAGTTGGTAGAATATGTGGGGGGTGCATAGGGATGGTTCTTGAGCTGGTGGGAGGGGAGCTGAGTGTGGGTGAGACATGAGTGGTGGTGTGAGTAGTAGTACAGTGGTAGTGGTTGAGTGGGGGAATGATGGAGCTTTGGTAGGATGTAAGATATGCAAGGAGAGTGCATGCAGTGAGCATAGGAAAGGTATGCTTGTGCATGTTAGTTGAGGAGGTGTGATAGTAGAGGGAAGATGTAGGAGGTAGTGTTGAGTTAGCGCTGTGGTTGGCTATTGGAAAGATGGGAGGGGTTTGAGTGCAATAAAGGTGGGAACACTGGGGGCGGGAGGAAATAGGGGGCAGGACGAGGAGCAAAGCTGGTAGATACCCTGTCAGTTGCTCGTATGAGGGGGCTGGAAACAATCACAAAGCAAAGACAAGTATGTGTTAAGAAACAATCACAATTGACCAAGGACTGCTCTGAAACTGTAAGTCGTTTCTTAATTTCTCAGGTGGAAAAACAGGATAACCTTGTATCAGTAGGCTACTGTGGTCATAGTTTAAATTAACAAACACACAGTATTGATCAGTTATGGATACTATTTGCTAACAGAAGGGAATAAGAGAAAGTGGAAGGTGTGTATGTGTGTGTGTGTGTGTGTGTGTGTGTGTGTGTGTGTATGTATGGTGGGGGGGGGGCTGCTTACAAGCCAAAGCAGAGTGCTCTCCAGGGGAAAATGAATATTTGCTCAAACAGGTAGACACATACTCAAAGTTAACTGTAGCTGTTTGCAGACAGTTCAGACCCGGACTGCGCTTTTCTTACAAGAATGTTAAAGGTGGTACCGCAGTTGAATACGTAAGAGTGGTGTTAGGTTCAAAGTTAACTGTAGCTGTTTGCAGACAGTTCAGACCTGGACTGCACTTTTCTTACAAGAATGTTAAAGGTGGTACCGCAGTTGAATACTTAAGAGTGGTGTTAGGTGATGGATTACGGAATGACATCACTTACATTTGGTCATCTGACTTTTGGTTCCCAAGCTTCTCCCTTGGCTAGAAGCTGTCAAGATTTTGCACATATATGTCAATAATACACACACACACACACACACACACACACACACACACACACACACACACACACACACACACACACACACACACACAGCCTTTTTAAGATCTGTTGCAGGCCCTGGAAATCATAAAACAATTTCAAACCTCCATCCTTCCAGAGCAGCAGTTAGTTCACCCCAGTGACAATGCAGGCAGCTTTCTAGTACAGACATTTTGTCTCTAAAACCAGCTACTCTATAGCTCTTGCAAGGGTACCCAATTATACTGAGTGAAATTAGTATTAATACAAATGGTGATGTTGACCAAACAGCAAGGCGTTCAGGAGTGGCCTCAGTGTCACTAAATAAATATAAGTACTCTCAAAGGTTAAAATATTCTCTAAAGGACTAGTCACAATGAAAATTTTAAACATATTTAATAATTAGTAATGAACAAAAAATACTAAATATCTATTTACAATAAACACCAGAGTTTCCGTCAAAGGAAATATTAAAATAACAGATGAATAGAATCACACAAATACAGAAAAACAGCATTTAACTAATCTCACTATATGTTCCTGGCTGATCTAAATAATTACTATTCCCTGGTCACTTACTAGAGCAAGGCAAGATGAAGTAGGTGAGGGGTCCCTTCTCTATCGGGTTCCAAAAACAGACTGCAGTGAGACTTAAGTTTCACCTGGTATTAAAATATCATTTTTAGTGATGGATTACAGAATTACATCACATACATCTGATTTCTGGTTTCCATGCTCCCCCCTTGGCTAGAAGCTGTCAGGATTTAGCACATATGTGTCAATAACACACAGACACACACACACACACACACACACACACACACACACACACACACACACACACACACACACACACACACAACCTTGCTAAGATCTGTTGCAGCTCCTGGAAGTCATAAAACAATTTCAAACCACCACCCTTCCAGAGTAGCAATTAGTTCATCCCAAAGACAATTTAGAAAGCTTCCTGGTACAGACTTTTTGTCTCTGGTTGCATTGAGAACTGTAAGATGCAGTCTTCAAACTATTTTCAAAGTTAGGTGGTTTGACATTAACCTCTTCTCTTCCAGTATCCTATGTTAAAACATATACATTTAAACAGTTACAATAATATATGTATATTTCTTTTTCTGTTGGGCAGGGCACAGCAGCTTTACAAGTATATATTTCAATACGAGCATCTGTACAAATCAGTTTGATATACAAATGACATATAATTCTTTACAAAATTCCAGCTAGCTGTGCTGGCATATGTTACACATCCACTGCCCTACTTCTCCTGGCATAGCTGGAAGTACCTCACATCGTCACACTGATTTTTGAAATTTAAGAGTACAGTACATTTTTCTCTGATTGATTTTTTTGAACTTTAGGTTAACCAAAAAATTAAATAGGAAAAATAGAGACTACACCATATAAAAAAGTAAAAAAGAATGTGTATTTACACAGGACCAGTATTCATCCACCGCATATTTTGCATAATATTGTGAAAAACAAGATGATGCATACAGCAAAATTGAACACGATAGATAGTATTATGAACACATAGATGGATAATATGACAAGAGAGTTTGTTCAGTCAGGTTATAACGAACATAAAGTGACTGTAATAGGTTAGTACTAGGCTAACTGCCCTTGCGAGCCATTTTAAGCCTAGCCAATTATCCCCTGTGAGGTTCAAACCCTGAATCTTGTGTTTGTAAGGCAAACGCCTTAACCATTAGGCCACCCTCCCAACCAAATGCAACATCTAAAGAATTGAAAGAGAAGTTCAGAATACTTGAAGTGGTAAGGTTAGACCTATATTTTCAGATAATATAGAATTATTATAGGACAGTGTTAATAATAATACAAATTATTCTAAATTAAGATGTATATTACTCTATAATAGAAACACTCGTGGTCAAACAGGCCATTAAAATACTGGTGTATGATACAGCATATATCCAACTTTAAGGATATTGGACATGAACAACTTTCCTTTGCTTATAAAAGGTCTAATAATTTAAAAATAAATTATGTTATAAGAAACAGAAACATGTTTTAGGTCAAATCAGTAATAAACAATGTACATATAAATGTAATAATTGTCTATTTTGTAGACATATTAGACACATTCATACATCCTGTAAGGAAAGATAATTTCCTCATAACATTACATGGCATATATGACACTAGGAATATAGTCTATCTGCAATCATTTATCTGGCATATATAGAAAGACACAAATGCACTGTATAAACATATTACTGATACAGATGAAAAAATCATTTCACGTTTATTTTACAAGTTTTTTATGAACATCTTGGAGGAAGAAATGATACTGAAAAGAAAGAAAATAAATGGATAGTTAGATTCAGAGGTCAAACATATCCAGGTTTAAACTGGGCATTTATTATTAAACCAATTTTAAAATAACTAAGGAACAATGTGAGGTGAATGTCTCTTTAAATTTTTGATTTTAGCCGGTGATTAATGGTAGTTGTGGTGCTGGATTATTTTTCATTTTTTCACGTTTTGTTTAAATACCATAGTTTCCAGGTTTTGTCTCTTTGTTTGAGTAGTTGTATGGTTTCTTTTGTTAGCTAGAGGGCTGGTGTTGAACTGACTCTTTTACTTCTCAGTGAAGACATTTCATTTAGGATGTTTTAGAAGATGGTATTCAAGTGAGTAACAGCACCATCTAGGGGTAGTACTTTTAACAGATTCCAGTTGCAGAGTCAAAGTTTTGTTTTTTAAAGTTTTTCAGGTTGGGTACTTGTTCTTCATAGGTGTGTACTAGGCTAATGGCCCTGGATCCTTTACAACCCTAGCTCATAGGATTACCCTGGCATCATGCCACCCAACTTTAGTTTCCAGTGCCTCTGTCAGGTAGAGCCACTGGAGTGATCCCCAGGGTGAATTTTCTATTTCCCATTCACTCATCAAGATTTCTCTTGAAGAGGGCCAGTGAGGTGCTCTGTTTGACATGAATGGGAAGTCTATTCCATAGCATGGACAGTCCCTGGGTTATGAACTTGTTCCTCCAGCACATTCTCTTGATTGTGATAATGAGGTTGAGGTCTCTGGAGCATGTGGTGCAGAGGAATTGGGATTTCTTTAGATGTTGCATTTCTAACAGAGCGGAGTCAGGCATGGCTTTATAAGTCAGGCAGAGATCACTTCTAAGTAGGTGATATGAGACAGAGAACAGTTGGATTTTTTTTGAGTCTGTCTATATAGGACAAGTGTTTAAGGCCTAGGATCCTCTTTGTGAGGTACTTTTGCAGCCTCTCCAGTTGTTGCAGGTGTCTAGTGAGGTACACGCCATGTGGGACATTGTACTCGATGATTGACCTAATGAGGGAAGAGTAGAGGGAGACAATGACCTCTTTTTTTCTGGATGCAAAACCCTTAGTAATGAGATGTGCCACATAGAAGGACTTTCTCTCCACAGTGGCAGTGTGGTGATCAAAAGAATGTTGCTGTCAACCTGTGTTCCCAGATCTCTTATAACACCTTCTGTGTTCAGTGGACTACCATTGATGTGGTAGTTCATGGGAACTTGATTTATCCCAAAGGAGATGATGACACATTTTTTGGCATTGAACTTAAGGCCACTGTTCTGACACCATTCGTCTGTCTCAGTGAGGCCTTTCTGTAGGATGTCAACATCACTTGGGGAGTAATGGCTCCCAACTTGCAATCGTTTGCCAACATTGTCAGCCAGAGTCCCTTCATGTTGGACTGGACTTTTGAGAAGTGGATACCAAACAGGAGAGGACCCAGGACTGATCCCTGTGGGATTCCACTTGTGACTGGTCAGCAGTTTGACTTGGAATCAGCTACTTTCACACTGTGGGTTCTATCTGTGAGCCAGTTTGCAACCCACCTAGTGATATAGGGGTTGATGCCCAGCTTAGTGAGTTTTTCTATGATTCCTGAGTGGGAAATGGTATCAAAGGCCTTGGCCAGATCAAGGTAGGCTGTAGGAACCACCTTGCCTTCATCCACAGCTCTGGTGACTGACTCAAAGAAGTTGATCAAGTTGAGCAGGCATGATCTACCCTTCACATAACCAAACTGTGTGGGATCCAGAGTTTGGAAATTCCCTCCATCAGGTCCATGATGATGCGTTCCATGGCTTTGCATATCAGACTTGTCAGGCTAATGGGGCGATAGTGCCCAGGATCTGTAGTTGCGCCTCCTTTGTGGAGAGGGATGACTATAGCAGTGTGCCATTTGGTAAGGACAAAGCCTGAGGTTAGGCTATGATTGAACACGGCACACAAGTGAGGCGCTAGTTCACTTTGTAGTTCATGTGGAAAACAGCCAGGGATATTGTCAAGTCCCACAGAGGCTGTATTCTTGGCCTTGGATAGTGCTGCTTTAACCTGTGCCGCAGTAATACTGGGTGCCTGGCAATCAACTGATATTGTGATTGTTCCTTTGGTGGTGGTGGGGGGGGGGGGGGTTGACACTGAATCTGTTGGCCAGTATATTGGCAATATCTGTTGGCTCGGTATAGGAAGTACTATTGTGCAGTAGCTCAGAGCAAATCTGGGTATTGCCATGGAGGTTCTTTACATAACTATAGAAGGCATTGTGATTGTCTTTACTGTCTGCTGTAATTCTGTTTTCATAGCTAGCTTTAGAGGATTTGATGAGGGATCTCAACTTTTTGTTGAGGCTGATAAGGGAGTTTTTCCAGCCTTGGGACTTCACCTTATTCCACATCAGTTTCCTCCTTCTGTTGTAGAGTTTGTTTATGGCAGGGGACCACCAGATTAACTTCCTTTTTTTGGAGGAGAGTGTCTTGGTTCTATTGGGTATGGTGAGATCCATGCATTTGTGTATGTGCTCGTACAGTGCATTGGTGTATGATTTGGCGGTCATGCAACTATTCTCTATTTGCATGGGTGCCATGTAATTAGCTGGAGAAGTTTTTCATGGTGGTTACCTTTTGCAGGGGGGGGGGTGGGAGGGATGTGGCTTTCCAAGGTGATTACTTTGTGGTCAGATCTAACCAGGGAAGAGTTGACTATTGGTGTAGACCAACAGTCACCCATATTAGTAATGACCAGGTCAAGGATGTTGTTACTTCTAGTGGGGGTAAGAACAAGCTGGTCCAGGGCATTTGAATTAATGAATTCCAGGAAACGTTGGGCAAGTGTTATGGTACATGAGTAGTTTTCCCAGTTAATGGAGGGGTAGTTGAAGTCGCCCAGTATGAGAGTGTTAGGTTGGACCCTAATATTCTCAAAGGTGCTTAGGAATGTGGAGTGAGTGTCTTGGGACATGGTTGGGGGACCTGTAATAGGCTACAACCGGAATCCCTGTCTTACCCAATGTTATCTGCACCTGAAGTATCTCTGATGCATTATGTTGGGATACCAGTCTGAAGGTGTGCGCATTCTTTATGAATATGGAAATACCACCACCTTTGGAGCTTCGGTACAAGGTCTGGGGCCGAAAGGTGTGGAATGAGTTATAGCCTGGTAATAGAGGGGTGCTTTCTGCTGCCTTTACCCAGGTCTCTGTTACAGCACAAATGTCGATGTTCTCCATTTTAAGGAGTGCTTCGAATGAGTGCATTTTGAGATTTAGACTTCTAGCATTGAGCAGCATGACCCTCAGATTGCATTTGTTTGTAGCTGTTATGGTGCTAATTTGGTCTTTGGAACGCTGCTTAAAAAAAAGCACTATAGGGGTGGCAAGAGCCTTGACCAGTATCCGGAAGGCCAGGGGTGACAGATGCAGGCCATCTCTGGCAAAGCATCGAGGTTTGTCAGTCATGTCATCCCAAGCAGACAGATACTGGATCACCTTAGAATGACATGAGAAACTTAACCAATTGTTGAAATCAATCATTTTCTGCTTGTAGTGTGGTATCATTCTGGTTGATGGTAGGATGCTGCTCAGGGCAATGGTCATACCCGCCTGGGCTACGTAATCCAAGACCTCCTCCATGTCTCTTTTCATGTAGTCCAGGGAGGTACATCCCAGGTCATTCACACTCACATGTACAATGACAGAGTCATATTTGTACCTGTTGTTGAGGGACCTGAGTGCATGTGTTATATGGTGGATCCTGGCACCTGACAGACAGTTGACTGTTACTTTCTCCTTATTCAGCCTAGTGAGTGGGACATTAGTGTGTCTCACTATTGAGTCATCTATGACTAGTGTGCTTGGCATGCTGTTTTGCCTTAGGGGCTTTGGTTGAATGGCACACTGTTTAGGAGAGTTATGTGTCTTGTGATTAGTGTTGTGCTGTGGTGGTCGAGTGTGTTTCTGCCTTGGAGGTCTCTGCTGTTTGTGTAGATTTTTATTGAGAGCCTCCATGAAGGTTGGTGTGTGGTTTGTTTTTTTATGTGAAGGCAGTGCTGGTGTGTGTTCTGGAAGGCTATGTTTTCCATGTGGTGTGGTGCAAGTGTTGACCTTCTCCTCTTGACCAGCTATTCCAGTCTTGGCTGGAGAGTGTATGGCTTCCAGTTTTGATATGTAAGTGCATCTCTCACAAGTATGAGTGTTGGGAGGTAAGACAAGAGGGTTGTCGGTGTACATGAGGCAGTTGCTACATTGCCTCAAGATGCCCAAGTTCACCAGGTTAACAGGAGAAAGCACAGGGAAGTGACCTTTAGACATGCCTGGAGGGGTGGGCATTAATAATAACTACTGGAGCTGTTTCCTTGTAGAATGTTTAGTGCTGGTAGCACTTTTGTGTGCTACAATAATTGCTACAGGAAGTTTGGTATGGTAAAGTGCTAGACTAATAAGCTAGTAAAAGTGCAGGAGAGGAGAGAACTAGCAGATCTAAGGGAAAATTTGAAGAGCAGACTTTAGCACCTCTCAGGAGCTTACAAACAGTCCTGGATACAGCAAATCTGTATCTGCACTAGACTAGTTACAGGAAAGGCAGGAAAAGTGCAAACGTGGGCCTTTAGACCAGAAAGTTGAAGGAGATGGAAAAAAACTGCCCAAATGGCCAATAAACTACAATTTCTGTGCCAGAAACCACTCCTCTTGTGGTAGGTAGGCTACCTAGTGCTTAACACTCCCATTGACAAGCTAGAAGGCTTCCATCTGACACAGAGAGTCTTGGGGGGCTCAGAAGCTTACAAACAGTCTTGGATACAGCAAATCTGTAGCTGGACTAGACTAGTTATAGGAAAGGTGGGAAACAAGCGCAAATGTGGGCTTTTAAACCAGAAAGTTGAAGGAGATGGAAAAAGTGCTCAAACGACCTATAAACTACAATTTTTGGGCCAGAAACCACTCCTCTTGTGGTAGATAGGCTACCTAGTGCTTTCTACTCCCACTGATCAGCTAGAAGGCTTCCCTCCAACACAGAAAGGCTTGGGGGGCTCAGAAGCTTACAGACAGTCCTGGATACAGCAAATCTGTAACTGGACTAGAATGGTTACTGGAAAGGCAGGAAATAAGCTTAGAATTATTATTTTTTTTTTGTTATAGAAAAGCAGCTAAAACAGTACTAAAAATAATTCAAGTACAGTGCAAGCTAGCACACTTGTTAAAATATTATTGTCTTGTGTGGGTAGAGATGTTGTCTCAGCAAGTAGGTTGAGAGATGGTCACTAATACTGCACCCTCCACCACACTATCTGGTGCACCCATCCTGGTCTACCTACAGCAAATAAATACTGGAAAAGCACCCCTACTAGAATGGTGCCCTAGGCAGCCACCTAGTTGGTCTATGCCTAAGGTTGGCCAAGTTAATATGCCATCCACAGTTGATTGTTTTCTTATCAAGCTTGGTTGTGTTAAACAGCACCTTGGGTAAATCCATGCAGATTTAATGAGTTTAAGAGGGTTTCTGAGTTTCAAGTTGGCCAATCAATGTTGAAGTCACCTGTAATGATGGTTTCTTTGCAAACGTTTTGGGAAGTATGCAGAAGGATGTCCTCAGCTGTTATATTATTACCTGGAGTGATATAGATTCCTAGGATAGTAATAGATTTTTGTTATTTACTTTGAGTATTGAGAGAACAACTTCAGTATTATTGAATTTTGAGATGTTAAGGATGTATAATTCACCTTCAAGACTGTTTTTATGCATAATTGCTATACCACCACCATGTTTGCATTTTCTATCAAGTCTGTGTATGTTATAGATTTCATTATCTTTCGTTTATGGTTTTAACCAAGTTTCACTGCTACATCAGAGGAGTATTAAGTTAGACAGGAATGGAATTCATGCATCTTGTTCACTATGGTTCTGAGGTTCATATTTAGTAGAAACAAATTTGTTTCTCTAGAGGAGATGTCTATTAGTAAGTTGGAATTAGTTGTGTGGGAGTGTTTGAAAGTTTTGTCTTATGTGATTGGAACCTGGATTTGGAGGAATATCAAAAGCGTAGTTACCATGGGGTGAGATGGGCAACTGCCCTGGGAACAGAGTGTTGGGGGGCATGCGATCAACTGATTTCCAATCTTCCTTTGTGCAATACCAGCTTTTAAAAGGCAGTATTGCATCTGCAGTCAAACCTGAGTGCTGTAGTGCTCTGGGCATGGTCTAAACTGTATCATCTGCTTGCCACATTGTAGGAAGCAGTTTGCTACAGTTTAAAATTAAAAAAACAAAATGTTCTTTTTTTTTCTTAAGTGAACTTGAGAGCTGTAGTGCTCTATGAGAGCAGTGTATAAAATGTAGCAGCTGTTTGCCACATTTGTAACGAGCAGTTTGTTATAGTTTAAAAAGAAGAAACAGTTTAAACTAAAATATAAGCACCATAGCACTCCATTCGGGCAGGGTATTAACTGTAGCAACTATTTGCTACAGTTTAAAAAGCAGAAATGTGTTTTGTTTTTTAAACTGAAACATGAGCATTGCAGCACTCAGTGCAGGCAGGGTATAAGCTGTAGAAACTGTTTGCTATCTTTGTAGCAAACAATCTTCTACAGTTTAAAAGAAGAAAGTATTTTTTAATTAAATATGTTGAATGAGGATTGGGACAGGGCACAGAAATGGGACCTGAATGGCTGGGGTAGGTAGGGGTGGGGAGTGTTGTGCATCTGGCCACTTCGTTGGTATGCCAGTAGAAGGAATGTCATTTTTCTGCTCTTCAGTGGAAGATTTGAAGGGGACAAAGATTGAGCTGTAATAAGCCAATCACTTACAATGCAACAATTGGCTTATGACAGTGAACTGCTTTTTTTTTGTTTTGTTTGTTTGTTTTGTTCTTCACTTGAATAACTGTGGGGATAGAGCCCTGGTTCATAGTACTGGCTCAAGTCACTGCCTGAACCAGCTGTGCTTCTGATGAATATCACCACTAAGTTTGAGATGAGAAATTAAGTGTTGTATGCCGTACATTGCTTGTTTTAGTTTTGTTTTTAATTAAAAATTACTTGTTGGTTTTTATCATGTACTTTTGTGCATTTAAAGGTGAAAAGATCAACACTGGTTCTTGTGTAGAGTGATGGGAATATTTGGACTGCAATGTTTTAGTGGAAGGGTGCAGGAGTAAGGATTAATTGGGAAATAATAGCTGTTAAGCACTAGATTATGGGAGGATGTTAGTTATGCAGTCAGAGTAAGGAGTAGAAGCATTAGGCAAGTTGGGAACATTATAGAAAGGTGAGAAAGAGAGAAATGAGTTTTTATGCTTTATAATTATGTGCTAGATTAACAGATAACGTATTTGAAATTTAAGAGAGAGATTGGGGGGATATGCTATGTATAGTAATTTGTGTAGTAATTGCTGGGGGTATGGTTGTTTATGTTTGATAGGTTCTAACTGCAGAGAAACTAGTTTAGAGGGAGAAAAACGTGCCAGTGTCTTAGATGATTAGAAATAGAGTTGGAGATGGGTGTAAAGGGGAAGTAATCAGCTTGAGATATGACAAGAGATAGGTTATTAACTATTATGGTATTAGTTGGAAGAAAGGATGTGGATGAAGCAAGAATAGTGTAAGTGTAGCTGTAGTGAGGAATGGGGTAGGGTAGGGGAGCAGAGTGAGCCCAAGTGTAGAGAAAGTGAGCAGAATGGGATGGACCTGACTACAGACATGCAATACTATTAAGCTAGTGAAAATCAGTTGGCTTGATGTAACTACAGGTAAGTAATGCAGTTTTGCAGCACTCAGGGTCTTTACCTTAGAGGAAATTGGAACACAGCAAGGTTAGATTATAATTAATTGAAAAACTATATGTATATATGCGATACCAACTCTGATAAATTTACTTGAGATAGCAGAAAAAATACTATTTGTAAATCAGAATGTAAAATTAATTGTGAAAATACAAACATTGTGGATCTATACAGAAATGAAGTATTTGCTACTTCAGTGGGAAGATTATTCCTATCTAATGGCTGCATCCCAAGTTTTTTATGTGGGCTCCACTCCAGTATATTATACAAATATTGCAATGGAACTCTTATATTTTGATTGTATTCTTACTTATTGTAATATGAAATGTTTTTTTCAGTTAGAGATAGAAAGAAAAGAAGTTACTTTAGCAGTTGCATGTACATGGCAGGCAGCAATTGTAGTGCTTATTGTTCTTCTGGCGTTAAAAGCCTGTGTTCCAGGTGGTATAATCTTAGCATGTTCTCACAGACGATATGTAATTCAGGACAAATTAGGTTTGGCTGATAACTGGGCAGTTTTAATCTGGGATTTGTCTAAGTGGACTAGGGAAGTAAAGGTAAAAGTGAAGAGAGATTTGTGGGAATGCAAAGGTGTAAAATCTGCATAGAATAACTATTTATTACAGTCAGGAAGTATTTTATAAGAAAGTGCTAGTTTTTCCAACAGACTCTAAAGCAGATATAACTTCTAATTTTCTGAGACCAGGAGCCAATGGTCCCAGAAAGAGGTAGAGATCACAGAACACAGTGGAGAATAGATGATGAATGATTCCATTGTCAAGAATTTAACCAGGTTATGAAGTAACGCGCACTAATCTCATGGAACAGACTGAATGCTTATTGATCAATACTTATACAGTGTTAGGTACTATAAGTGTGTATAAAATACCTTTGTTAGCTGCTTACCAAAACTGCTGTCTAAAATTACAGGCACTCTCCAGTGCCATACCTCTCAACTTCTTAGAGCAAAAAATCTGGACAAAGCCTAAAATGATGAGACAAATAGGGACAGATTTGAACTATTGCACTTACAAACTTAGGAAGTTGATAGAATAATAGGTTTTGCATTAGCATGAATTTTCTGAAGGATGTGGAATCTTAGTACAGATTTTAGGAGGAACATACCAAAAATATGAGGCAAAAATCTGGGCATTCTGTAAAAATCTGTAGAGTTGACGGGTATGCTCTCCACACATGCTTGATTGCTTTTTTGTCCTGCTGTGCAATGGCATATACTCATTTGCTATGACGGTTCTCATTATCTTGTCGCATTGATGATGATGATTTGTGCTCGTGGTATGATGATAGGTGAGGAGGGAGTCAGACAGGGTCTATATTATATGAACAAAAGTTCATATACTCGAACGCTCTAATGAGCGGAAATTCCGGACATCAAGATGCATGCTGTGGGATCGCAGTACAGTGAAGATTGGAGTATTTTCCCTTTCCTCACTGTAGTGTGATCTCATAGGTTCATAGGTTCATAGGTTCATACTAGGCTATCTGCCCAAGGGCATTTATAAGCCTAGCCCATAGTTATTTGGCTTTTGCCACCCCTTTAGTTTGAATAAAACTATGCCTATTATTTTGCTGTGCCTCTGTCAAGCAGTGACACTGAAGTAATCCCTGGGGTATATCTGCGATCCCCCATCCATTGGTCAAGATTCCTCTTGAACAAGGCCAGCGAGGTGCTCTGCCTCACATGTACCGGGATTTTGTTCCACAGCATAGGGAGTCTCTGGGTGATGAATCTGTCCCTCCAGCATGTTCTATTAATAACCGTGTCAAGGTTTAAGTCTCCCGCCCTTGTGGTTCTGAAGGATCTAGATTTTTGAGGTGAAGCATATTCATCAAATCAGGGTTTGACATGGCCTTATATGTCAGGCACAGGTCACCTCTGAGCAAGTGGTATGAGACTGAATAGAGCTGGAGTTCTTTCAGTCGGGCAGCATAAGACATATTTTGAGACCCTTTATCCTTTTGGTGAGGAACTTTTGGGGCCTTTCCAGCTGCTGCAGGTGTCGGGTCAGATACATTCCGAATGGGGCATTGTACTCAATCATAGGTCTAATGAGTGATGAGTACAGGGGACGATGACCTCCCTTGATCTAGATGTGAATCCCTTCATGATCAGGTGGGCAATGTAGAAGGTTTTTCTAACTACTTTAGCAACTTGAGTGTCAATCGAAAGGTTACTGTCAACCTGGGTCCCCAGATCCCTGATGACTTCTTCTGTGCTCAGTGGATTGCCACCTATATGGTAGCTAGGGGTAACCTTGTTTTTCCCGAAGGGTATGACTATGCATTTCTTGGCATTTAACTTTAGGCCATGGCTCTGGCACCAGTTATCCGTTTCTGTGAGGCCCTTCTGAAGGATATCTGTGTCAGATGTGTTTTCGACTATGGCCCAGTTTGCAGTCATCTGCAAACTTTGTCAGCCATAACCCTCCTGTGTTTGCTTGTACTTCAGAAAAGTAGATGCCGAACAAGAGTGGACCCAGGACTGAGCCCTGTGGGACACCACTTGTGACAAGCTTTGAGTCTGACATGGCTCCAGCAACTCTGACCCTGTGGGTTCTGTCACTTAGCCAGTTTGCAACCCATCTTGTGATGTATGGGTTTACATTCAAGCTGATGAGTTTTTCGATGATACCTGAGTAGGGTATTGTGTGAAGGCCTTTGCTAGGTCAAGGTAGGCTGTATGAACTGCCTTTCCTCATCAATGGCCTTGGTGACTGTCTCGAAAAAGTCAACCAAGTTTAAAGGCATGATCTGCCTTTGACAAAGCCAAACTGGGTTGGATCCAAAGTCTGCAAGTTCCCTATGTCTTTATTTATGAGTTCCATTATGATCCTCTCCATGGCTTTGCAGATAAGGCTTGTCAAGCTAATGGGACGGTAATTTCCAGGGTCGGTGGAGGCACCGCCCTTGTGAAGTGGCACCACAGTCGCCGTGCGCCACTCCTTGGGTGCGTATGCTGAGGTGAGGCCAAGATTAAACAGCTGTCCTAACTGCGGGTTTAATTCCTCATTGAGTTAGTGGAGCACACAGCCGGGATACCATCCGGTCCCATGGATGCTGTATTTTTGCTTTGGAGAGAGCAGTTCTCACCTGGGCGTTAGAGATGTTCTGGGGGCTACAATCCTCTGGTATAGATATCTCTCCTTTTGGGGGGGGGAGAAGTTTGCACTGAACCTGTCAGCCAGTATGTTGGCAATGTGTGTAGGTTCAGTAATCTTCACATCATTTTGAACTAATTCTGAGCATATCTGGGAGTTTCCTCCTAGGTTTCTAACATAGCTAAAGAAGGCCTTATGATTGTCTTTTGAGTCCTTGGTGATTTTTCTCTCAAAATTTGCCTTGGATGATTTTATGAGAGCTCTTAGTTTTTACTTATAATGATCAAAGGTGTCTTACCTTTCAAGGATTTTGCTCTATCTTGTAGTAGCTTCCTCCTTTTGTTGTAGAGCTTGTTTATGGCTGGGGTCCACCAGACTGGACGCTTGCCTTTGGTACAAAGAGTCTTAGTTTTGTTTGGGATTGCCTGATCCATGCAGTCCTGTAGGTGCTGGTAGAAGGCATTTGTAAGTGATTCAGCGGTTTGAGTAATGTTTACCACTGGCTCAGGGGCCTTAAAGGAGACCACACTAGTTTTTAGAAGTGTGAAGTCGGCTTTTGAGAAGTTTTTCACTGTGGTCTTTTTATTTCAGGTGGGGGGGGGATGAGGACCTCCAGCGAGATTAGTTTATGATCTGATGTCAGCAGTGAGGGGTATACTTGCGGTGTTGAACATTGTGATCCCATGTTCGTGATGATGAGATCAAGTATGTTTTCTCCTCTTGTGGGGATGGTGACTAGTTGTTCCATGGCATTTGAGTTTATGAACTCCAGGAACCCTTGGGCTAGAGTGTTTGGGCTTGAGTAGTGTTCCCAGTCTATATTAGGGTAGTTGAAGTCACCTAGTATGATGGTGTTTGGAGATACATTTATCCCTCCATTGTTTTCAGGAAGGCCATGTGAGGTTCCTGAGTTTGAGAGGGTGGCCTGTAACATGCTACAAATTGCAGAGCAGTCTTGCCTATGGTTAATTGCACCTGGATGGTCTCCGATGCATTGTGCGTTGCCACCAACCTTGAGGTGTGGGTGTCCTTTATGAATATGGACACCCCCCTCCTTTCTTGGTGTTGTCCGGATTTTGGGGCCGGAACGCATGATATGAGGTGAAACCTGATAGTGCTGGGGTGCTCTCAGGAGCCTTGAACCAGGTTTCAGTCACAGCACAGACATCGATGTTCTCCATACTGAGAAGGGCCTCGAGTGCGTGCATCTTGAGATTGAGACTTCTGGCATTGAGCAGCATTACCCTTAGTTTTTACTTTTTGTGTTCTAGGGTGGTAGGTTTAGAATTTGAGCCTTGCCTAAAAAGGCACTATGGGGTGGCAAGAGCCTTTGCCAATATCCAGAAGCCTAGGGGTGACAGGTGCAAGCCGTCCCTTGCGAAGCAGCGTGGCTTGTCCAGCATGTCATCCCAGGCAGACAGACATTGGATCCCCTTTGAATGACACCAGAATTTAAGCCAATTATTAAAGCTGATCATCTTATCACTGTATTGTGGCATCATTCTAGGTGAAGGTAGGATACTGCTCAAGGTCAGGGTCATACCTGCCTGGGCTACATAATCAGAGAGCTCCTCAATGTCTCTTTTCATGTAGTCCAAGGAGGTTCTTCTCAGGTCGTTGACACCAGCGTGGACAATGACTGAGTCGTACTTGTACCTGCTGTTGAGAGACCTGAGTGCTTGTGTTATGTGGTGGATTCTAGCGCCCGACAGGCAGCTTACTGTGACCTTCTCCTTACTCAGTCTGGTGAGCGGGGCGTCAGTGTGTCTGACTATGGAGTCACCTATGACAAGTATGTTTGGTGTTGTATTTGGCCTTAAGGGCAGTGACTGCTTTGCACACTGATTTTGTTGTTTATGTATTGTTTGTGTGGTGTATTGAGTTTGCAGTTGCTTGGGTGTCTGCTTTGGAGGCCTCTGCTGTTTAGGTAAATTTTACTCAGAGCCTCCAAGTATGTCTTAGTGTGTTTATGTGTTTGATTCAGTGGTGTGGTTGAGTTATGTGAGACTGGTATTGTGGTGTGTGTAGTTGCCTTCTCCTCCTGCCTGGTCTTGCCAGTCCTGAGTTGAGAGAGCTCAGCCTCCAGTCTGGCTAAATAGCTGCATCTCTCACAAGTGTTAGTGTTACTTGGGAGGAGGAGAGGGTTGTCCGTGTACATGAGGCAATTGTAACATTGTCTCAGAATTCCCAGATTCACCAACTGGGCAGGAGAGGACGCCAGCATCTGACCCTTCGACATGCTAGAAAGAATTATGAGTTGGTATGAGACAGAAAAGTAGTGGGCTTAGCAGGGACGTGGGCACTCCTGGGGGTTTTGCTAGTGAGAGATTTGTATAATATAGGAGTGCTTGACCTGCAAAGAGAATGCTTATAAGACAAGTGCTGAGCTTTTTGAGAAGAAAAAGCTATTTGGAACAAGTGCTGCACTTTTTAGTGTAGGTGTAAACTGTTTAGGTTCCTAACAGAGCAGTTCTAAGGGAAAAATTGAAGAACAGACTTTCTGGAGCCAGAAAGAGTTTAACCTTGTTTAACCGGCGCTGCCCGATGCTGCTCTAGTGGCAACTCTGCGCTAAATCACGCTAAAGCACGTTAAAGCATGCTTGATAGCAGGGGCTGGAAAGAAGCAGGAATAGACCCAAAAGGGAAAATAAAACTACAGTTTCAAGTCAGTAACCACCTCTACGGGGGGCAGGGAAGCTGCTCAATGTTAGTCACTGCCACTGATCAACAGAGAGACCCTCCTTCAGCCCAAGCAAAAATGGCCTCACAGAAACTTTCAAACAGTTCAGGAACAGCAAGCCTGTAACTGAACTTTTTTAACTCTCAGAAAAGTGGGAAAAAAGCAAGATTTTTTTTTTTTGTTTTTGTTTTTTACAGAGATAGCAGAGGTTCACAAGTAATATCAAGTTATAACAGTGCAGTAAATGACCCCACACAAGAGTGCTAGGTCAAGGACAGAAAATATGCAAGTTTTAAGAAAAAAACGATTTAAAATTAAGTGCAAACAGGAAATTCAGCAAACAGCTTTTGGTTGTGCTCTAAATACAGCTACTAATACAGAAATCAAGTTTAACAAGCCAGAAAATGCTCAAGCTAGGCAGCTATGCAGAAAAACTTAGCAAATAAACAGAGAAAAAATACTTAAAATCTCAAAAGTGGCTCCCTTCTTCTCTCAGCGTTTTTTCCTCTTGGAGGGTGCTTCACCAACAGCCAACAAGCCTGAAAAGACGCCCAAACCACGAGGCAACTAGGTTTTAAGAGAGGAAGATGAAGGAGTTTTGGAAATGACCCCTAGTGGCCAATAAAACTACAGTTTCAAGTCATTATTATAACATGGTTCAGTAAATTACCATGGGCTTGGTCAAACCTGAGTATTTTAACTCAGTTTATGTAGACAAAAACAAACCTGATTTATTGGGCTTCTCTTGCACTGTTTATGGAAATAAAACTGATGGGGAAATGCAGAGCACTATGCTCTGCCTCTCTCAAGAACAGCCTCTGCAATAATGGCCAAGTTTCCTAAAACCAGGGCACTCCCTAACCTAAGTACCAGTAATCTAAGTATGCCACATTCCCACTTACTTGTGTGCCACACTCTTCTGCCTGTAATTTACATGCAAGGTATCCTGATGCTGTTTTCATGGGAAAACAACATTCATATAATATAGACCCTTTTGGGACTCTGACCAAGTGCACCTTACTTATGTTGCAGATGGAAGCCCCCTCTGTATGATACTTGGCTAATGAGTACGGTTTCATTTTTATAATGTGTGTAATACTAACAAAAGCTGTGCTTCAGTTATTTTATTTTTGCGTCCAGTTGTTTCTTCTGTGTCCATCAGTCTGTCTTTGTTGTATCCAAGGTGTTTGCCTGCCACCAGTAGAATCTCAGAGTTGGTATATATATTTAGTGGGGGCGACAATATAGTTGTCGATTTTTGGATTTTTTGCTCATTACAGCGTTCAATTATATGAACTTTCATTCATATAATATAGACCCTTTTGGGACTCTGACCAAGTGCACCTTACTTATGTTGCAGATGGAAGCCCCCTCTGTATGATACTTGGCTAATGAGTACGGTTTCATTTTTATAATGTGTGTAATACTAACAAAAGCTGTGCTTCAGTTATTTTATTTTTGCGTCCAGTTGTTTCTTCTGTGTCCATCAGTCTGTCTTTGTTGTATCCAAGGTGTTTGCCTGCCACCTGGGAAGTAGAATGCATTTTTTTATTTACTTTCTGGAATGATAGCATGATGTCTCATGTTACCCATTCAGTATTATGGTTACAGCCCTTTCGCTAGCATAAGCCATAGTTTATTGGTTATACCATTTACTCCATTGATAACATTAACTGTACAGAATAAATGTAAATGTTGAACAATAGACATTTCCAATAATCATAAGATTTGAAGGTGACAATACAAATGTGTGTTCTTTGAGGATGAGTAGCTTTACAAACTTTGTCTTTTTATCTGTTAAATAGTGCAAACTATTTAACGTACCATTTTTTGTTGTGATAGCTTGAAAGATGTGCTATACATGATGTTATTAATTAAAAAAATGTATAAAAAGTCCTTCCTTCTTGTTAGTTTTCTGGCTGCTTCTAAATTTCTTGTGGTATGTTTGGGTAATTTAAGATAAAACATCCATTCTTCTCAGTCACTAACTGTGTTCAGAGGTAGAAAATGTGAAATCTAGGTGAGTCATGCCGCCTTGGCTTTGACTCAGCGGTTCATGATTCTTTGTCAGGTATTTCAGCATTTTTTCTTATTTTGTCAGTGTTAGTGAATAGCTGTCAAAAATCCTCCTGGGATTCCATGTATTTCTGCTGCTGCTACAGTTTGCAAATTAGTGAAAATGGCAGGAATGCATGAAGGAACATGTTGTCGATGGAAGGGCTAATTCGTGCAGAGCTGCAGTCTCCATCTAACAAAGTCAGCAGCAGAAGTGTGACAGCCATCAGTTTTCTGAAAGCGAAGCATATCTGTAAGACTAGTATGTGCGTTGCTGAAACTCTAGTTTAGAATGTTATTTTATGATCACAACCTTGTAAATGATATGACTAATCCATGCAAGTCAAATTACTAGAAAATGTTGTTTTCCCATGAAAACAGCATCAGGATACCTTGCATGTAAATTACAGGCAGAAGAGTGTGGCACACAAGTAAGTGGGAATGTGGCATACTTAGATTACTGGTACTTAGGTTAGGGAGTGCCCTGGTTTTAGGAAACTTGGCCATTATTGCAGAGGCTGTTCTTGAGAGAGGCAGAGCATAGTGCTCTGCATTTCCCCATCAGTTTTATTTCCATGAACAGTGCAAGAGAAGCCCAATAAATCAGGTTTGTTTTTGTCTACATAAACTGAGTTAAAATACTCAGGTTTGACCAAGCCCATGGTAATTTACTGAACCATGTTATAATAAACCATAATATAAAGACGATTAAGTCAGAACACATTGTTGGCTTTTATGGTCTTTGCATGGGGCCCTATGACCCCCCCCCCCCCCCGACATCTAGGCATTTGTAAATATACTAACTCTGAGATCATTCTGCCTTGATGATAAAGGAAAACTTCAAGGATTTTCTAGAAATATTTTATGTTCTTCAATTTAAATATGAGTATGAAAGTTAATTAAACCTAATTGACTAACGCTGTTTCAATAAATCCCAGTATGATTAAACAACAATATCCTATTATGACCCAGTGAATCTGGGCGCTACAAACTGGAGAGAAAAAATAAAATAATAAAATCACATCTCCACATTTTGCAACAGTGTTGCCTCCATCTCCAAGCAACGATGAACTATTTGTTGATGTTCTGTGTTGTTCCAAACTTGTGTTAGGCACTTTTCATTGACTTCAGCACCTCCTTGCCACTGTCCTTACTCACACGGTGACCTGCCCAAGATGTGCTTGGACACTTTTCTTCTCTCTGCTTCTGTAGTGGCACTGAGACTGCCTCCTACAGGAATTCAGCATCATGTTTATTTTAAAAATGTAGGCTTATGCTACCTAAGGTAGCAGAACACCCTCCTTTATCTCCCAGTCTTTCCCAAAACAAAATGGCTTCACTGCAGAACTCCTTTTGATCCCTTTGCCTATTTATGATACAATCTCAGTATGTCTACCCATAATATCTGGAGCTGTGAAATAACAATAACAAAAATAAATACTAACAGTCAATAACAATAGCATGAAAGTGTTCATTATAAGTATGATATATTTATTGTTAACTTTTTTGTTTACATATATTTTTATATGTCTTTGATAAACATGCATTTATTGGCAGTACGTAAAGTGGTTCATATTTATTATGCTGTTTACTGAAATATGCATGCGTTGGTTAGTTGTTAGTAATCTTTGTCCTTAGTCACCTTGTACTGTAGTGTTACCAAACCTTCTAGTTTAGTTTATTATTTGCAGCTTTATTGCTTAGTTGCATCTATTATGAGCAGTGCTAGCGTTCTAGTTGAGAGTGACATCCAGATTAGTGGGAGACACCTGGAAAATACAAAGAACCTAACAAAATGTACATGATGTAGCTATTGAAACAATGTTTTTTTTCTGACATTAAATAACGTAAAACATTTATGGTAACAGTTGCAAAATTTGGTTTGGTAGAGAGTTTGCCACAGCTTAATTATATATTCAGGTGCTATGTGATTAACTGATTTCTAAACAGCTGCTTAAGTGAGCCTTGTTCATCTCATGCTCTTCTCTGCCAAAGTTTAATATGTCTGTTCATACTTTGAACATCAGTGTAACTAAATCTGAAAACTGTTAACAGTTTTACTTTGTTTGTGTTTGTGTCTTTCGGCTTTTCCCGGTTAGGGGTCGCCACAGCGTAACTCCGGTCTGCTAATGATTGGTAGTTGACTTTTACATGACGAGTTACCAGCCCTGATGCACAGCCTTCAACGAAGGTACACCCATTCACGCATGTCTCCACACAGAGAAGACGCTCTAGCTGAGAATCGAACCGGACAGCGTCTTACTTTGAGGCGACAACGCTACCGCAGCACCACCACCGCGGGTCACTGTTAACAGTTTTACTACTTTGTAAATATTCATGCATATTATTAGTTCATTATAGTAATAAAAAAATAAGTAAACTCAGAAAAGAAAAATTAAAATCTTCACCAGCAATCTATAGAGCTTTGGTGTCTTTTTTTATTCACTGATGTATTACATATACTCATAACTTAGATATTATGCAACATCTAGCCTGTAGAAAGTTATATCACCCCAGTGACCCAGTCTCAGCTTCTAGATGACAAGCCTACCACTATACTTAGGCTGGATGTACCTTCCTGCTGATGATGTCATGGGTCTTTGGCCTGTGACCCAGTCTAAGCTTCTAGATGACGAGCCTACCACTATACTTAGGCTGGATGTACCTTCCTGCTGATGATGTCATGGGTCTTTGGCTTTCCAGTCAGAACCAAGGACTTGATCCTCTTCAAAATGTGCTATAAAAACCATCACAAGGAAACACTGCAGTATAAACTCTAGTACTGGAATGCGTCCTGTCCTGAAAATTGGCAGTGAGCTGAAATCTAAGCTTCAGGAGCTGGGTTGGTTTCCTTTTCTGAGAAAGGAGAAGGGACTAAAATCTGGACTGCTAGAATGGGTATGATTCCATACACTGGGAGGGGAGATTGGATTAAACCTGACCTATAGGAGCTGGAATGGTTCCCTGCATAAGGAATGGACTTTGGGCTTAAAGCTGGGCTGCAAGAACTGAAATGGTTTCCTTGACTGGGAACAGACTGTAGACTGGAAAGTTTTGAATCCATGCTTTGTGAAGGAGGCACAGAACTTAAAGGAGGAAGGCAGAGACAGCAGTCCTGAATCTATAAAAATGATCTCGTCATGGTGAGACTTACAGAATGATTTGTTGGAATTGGTGATATATCATTGGAGGTCTTCAAGTGGACATGAAAAAAGAACAGAAAGGTAAAGGGAAGATGTAGTGACAGGATATGTTAAATGCACTTAAAAGACAGACTTTGTTAATTGTCATTGTTTTACTTTCAAATAAGTGTAATTCAGCTTGACATGCAATGAAAGCTGTGGTCACTCAGAGTATAAAAACAAGGTAGCTCCGTACGAGATAAAAATCTTATTATTAACAGCAAAGCTTTCAAGAAACCAGTCTCTTCTTCATTTCTTCAGTCAGACTTTGTTATTTTACTTTTGATTGTTTATCTTCCTTGTTTGCCAGCAGTTTCCTGGTTCTGCGTTCTTGCCACTCAGAGTATGGCAGGGTATTGGGCTAGGCGATACTCTTCTGCTGGGCATTGTGATAGTATTTTCCTTGATGATTTATGCCTTCCTTATGTAAGAAGTGGAACTTTTGCTTATATCTGTCTCAGAATTTTGCTTGAAAGAGTTTTTGTGCACAACATTTGAACTCATGGGGTGATTGTTCTTTCCTATGAGCTGTGCTGACTTGGATGTAAGAATAAGAAGTAGTGGGTTTCCGGGAGCAAAGATCCTTGCATGGAAGTCTGAGGATGAGGCTACCCACAGAATACAGCTTTTTGTACTGTTTGTATATTTGTTTGTTTTAAATATTATGATTTACAGGAAGATGTGATCTGAGACTTGTTGCACCGGTCATGAGGTTACATCATACAGTTTGTCAAGGTTGTAAAAAGGTCATTCGTGAATAGTTTGCATTTGCAATGAGATAAACCTATTGCAACTTGAATTTAAGCAGAACTGAACTCCAGTCTGAAGTGCAAAGGTTATTATTTCCACGTTTTATATAAACTAGGTCCCTTTGGAGGTTGAACTGAATATTCACTGTCTCAAAGTGTGGGGGTTATGTACCTTTACTGATTGCAGCTTGGAAGTAGCATACATCTCAGAACCTCACTAAATTTAGTTTCTTAGAGTAAACCAGTAAATCTTAGAGTATTACAACTGTAAAGGCAACCGATGTTACATGCATTGCAGTGCAGAACAGATGTAAATGCATTTTTTTTCCAGTTACAAAGTTACTTGCACAGACCAGAACAGGTTCAGGGAAGATGAGTCTACTTTATTACCTTAACAACTTAGCAATGTAGAAATGTATGAATGCTCAAAAAGGTCCTGTTTATCATATACTAGTTTTGTGTATTTATCTCTTTTGGAAACTACATTACATAGTTTAGATTTTACACAGAACAGAATCACTTAAGGGTTAGTAGGTAAAACCTGCTTAATACATTTTGTATATGATTCATTAACCCTACTTTCTGGGTTTTGCTTTCTGGTGTATTTCTGACCAATGGCTGTCTTGCAGTCCTGCCCTAGAGCATTCAGAGCTGTCGTTGCCAGCCCTTTCATATGGGGAGGAAATGACTCCGACAATTTTTGAGACTTTCTCTGATATGACAATTGTTGATGGGTGCTTAGACATGAGATCTTTGGCCAGAAAATGCAGAAGCCCAAGCTGCCAGATGACTTAACAAATAATTTCTTAAACTTTTTATGACAAACAGCGCTCATACCGCTCAACCTGTAGACGTTGAAAGTAGGTGCAAAGGCCTTTGCAAAGTTGATAAATCCAGCCCAAAATCCATCTATTTGGCATAACATTTGAATACCACATAGAACATAATTCTTCTTTTCTCCAACAGGATTTGGAGTTTGGAATAGTACTCAGAAAACTATGACAAAATGGAGAGTGACAGTGATAATAGAAAGTAAAAGTACATTATCAAAGAGACATTGTAAAATCTGTAAACTTTAATGGTGTATGGCAACATTTTCTCACACAAGGCCATTTACTTTTGCTTCTGAAAGAGGAGCTATAAAATGTGTGTCCTCTTTCTTTACATTATTTGTGCCACTCATATGTTGGTCACGTAGTGTGATGCCGCTCATATGTTGGTCCTGTAGTGTGATTTTCTATGTAGTAGACAGTTTCAAAAATCACATGTGATTGTGATGACAGAGATTCAGAAAGTTACATGAAGGGGTAAATCAAGCCTGAAAATAGAGACATACCTCCAAAATAGTTATATCATGCATAGGATTAAATCAGGCCATAAAATAAGCCTGTTTCTCCAAAACTGAGAAAGCTTAGGTATGTGGAAGTGTGGCATTTGGTGGGAGGATGTGTATATTCCCACTGAGATATCATGTGCCTGAGATGGTGTTTGGTTAGATGAATGTTACAGACTTTATGGCACTTACCAGAATGAAAGTCAGAGGTGTTTGCTTTGCATCCTGGCCAGATTTCCCTTAATATCAGTAAGGTATTGAAGACTTCACTTAAACATTTAACACAAGTCAAGTGAAAGTAATCCATTCAAGAGAAATAAATAAATAAGAGTACAACAGATCTTTCTGAGAAGTGACTGGCCTGAAACAGAGTGCTAAGGGTGTACCACAAAGCACTCCACCACAGCATATGATTTTCTTACCATTTTTAACTTGGCTACCAGTGTAATAGGTAAGTCTTTCGGCTTTTCCCGGTTAGGGGTCGCCACAGCGGAACTCCGGTCGGCTAATGATTGGCAGTTGATTTTTACGTTCTGGCTTGCCGGGCCTAACGCACAACCTTCAACGAAGGAACTCCCATTCATGCATGTTGACATACAGGAGACGCTCTAACTGAGAATTGAACGGCAACGTCTAACTGTGAGGCGACAACGCTACCGGTCCGCTAATGATTGGCAGTTGATTTTTACGTTCTGGCTTGCCGGGCCTAACACACAACCTTCAACGAAGGAACGCCCATTTATGCATGTTGACATACAGAAGACACTCTAACTGAGAATTGAACGGGCAACGTCTAACTGTGAGGCGACAACGCTACCGCAGCACCACCACCGCAGTGGCTACCAGTGTAATAATCAAATCCAAATAATTAGACTGATTTTTTTTAAGACCAGGGGGTATTGCTAACAACAAATTACAGGTTATCATCTTTCCATACATGCATTTGGATATTTGGAATGGGAACTCTTCCAGGATAATGCACGCAGTTCCTGAGAGGACATTTATGTGCACATAGGATGTGGAAGTTGTTCATAGTTGAGCAACAAATGGGTGGTAACATAATATTGTGTTAGTTGTTGTTGTTGTTTGTCTTTCAGCTTTTTCCCAGTAAGAGGTCGCCACAGTGGAACTCTGGTCTGCTAATGATTGGCAGTAGATTTTTTTACAAAACACCAAGGTGCCAGCTCGACGCCCAACCTTCAATGAAGGCACGCCCATTTACGCACGCATGTCTTTTGAACGCTACCCAACCACGTGGAGGACATGCAGACTCCACACAGAAGGCACTCCCAAGCCAAGCTGAGAATTGAACAGGAGAACCTCTTGCTGTGAGGTAACAATGCTACCGCAGTACCACCGTGGCATCAGTATGATAAATAATTTATATATGAGGATACTTGAAGAAGTTATGGAAAACGGATATGATAAATATTTTTGTAGGGCATAAATATCTTTAATAATGTATGTTCAAATAATGTGTTCAGGTTTTATGTCAAGACAGTGAGAGCAAAAATATTTTTAATAGCATTGCAGAACTAACATTGACATTACATAGATACTAATGCTAAAAATAATTGTTTTTTTCAGAGGGGAAGCCACCACATGTATCCCAACACTTATGTGATTCTAAATAATCTATCTGTCAAGTCATTCACTACAGAGGCAGGAAAATACTTCCTTATTTCTAATGTTCAACTTCCATTTCAATATCATGGGATGCTTTAATGTTTCTGCATACGCAAAGGTGCAGTCAAACACACTTCATATTCTTTCATGTTAAGCAGGAAGTTTTCAAAAAGAGTGCACACTTAAGGTAAAATGAGGACAAGTAGAATAGTGTGGGGCAATATTTATTTGTACAAGAGACATTAGGCTGGAAGAGCATGCTTCTCTTGGACCTATATAAATACTTATATATTATGAGTATAGATCATATACACACCACACACACACATGTATGTATGTATATATATATATATATATATATATATATATATATATATATATACAAACACACACACACATACGACATGTGCGTGTGTGTGTGTGTGTGTGTGTGTGTGTGTGTGTGTGTGTGTGTGTGTGTGTGTGTGTGTGTGTGTGTGTGTATCTGTATTTATGTAGGTATGTGGATATAAATAGCTATTTTGATTTCCTGCATTTCCGCTCATGTGAGCATTTGAAATTTCATCTCTATAATGTAGACTATATATATATATATATATATATATATATATATATATATATATTTTTTTTTTTGTGTGTGTGTGTTAAATTGCATTTTGATGACTGATAGGAAGTGCTGGGTTAATAACCTTGTAGACAGACAGACTGATGGGTACACTCTTAAACAAAGGCGACATTAGGTAACGTTTTGGTACCTACAAGCTCTCAACCCAAGAATAGCAAGATACCATCTGATACAATAAACAGGGGGTAGCAATAACAGTTAAACAGCCCATTAAAGTCTGTACCCTCATAAGGCAATATGGTACGCAAAGGTATATCAGCTGACTGTGGATAAGTTACACATCAAACAAATGATGTTGATGTGAACTGTTTTTGTGATTAATAGTAGTATTTCTGTTCAAGTACTAATGCTACTTGTGCAATTGCATAATTACTACTAGTATTGTTATTAGTCTAGTATAATTATTACTGCATCATGTACTGAGTGTCACTAAGGGACAGAAAGAAGGTGGTTGTTAAAGAGGAGCTGTACATGAGTAATTTAACGTTGTATCATTAGGACAGTGATGCAGCTGACTGGCTGGAAAGTGCGCTTGTGTTTTTACATGTCACTCTTTAAAAGCTGCTTCTTGAATTTCATGTAAGATGGAAAACAGCTCCAGATACCATGTAGCACTGTGTTGCAAGGTTGCCGGATCACCATCTGTTTTGACTTATGTGACACGGTTGTGCTACTATCTATTAAGTATGGTATGATATTGTCTTAGTGTGCAGTGTTGTTATATACAATGCTGATGGTGTGGTGGTATGTAGTGTTGTACTGTCTCTGACATCCTTATACTATTGTATAATATGCAGTGCTGTGGTATCACTGACATGACATACTCATGATGGCATATGATGTTCAGGACAGTTATGCCATTAATATGCTATACTTGAAATTGTGCAGTACTATTGTACCATGAACATGATGTGACAGTAGTATGTAATAAGCCAAGCTGTTGTACAATTTCTCTGACATCACTGTGACTGACAGTATCATTAATGTGGGAGACAGGCCAAAGAGTGAGACACCTAGTAGCAATCAGGAATCATGGCTAACACACACAAGCAAAATAGGATTAGAAAGGACTGCAGGTGTCACATTGCTGATCAGACCACAGCATTCCTGGTATTATTGACATGTTGAATGCTGACAACACATGTCAAAACACTTTATTTGCATGTAAATTAATAGCTATCTATGTGGACTACATGGATGACAACACAGTCACAAAAACAGATTATGTGGCCATGCACATAGGATGTAAGTCTCCAACTGACTCCCAGATTCCTGAGTTACATGATACATATGTTGGTCCTTCTGCAGTAGTATTATTGGGTCAGTGACTGTCATTTGTTTCTTTGGCAGAAGTGTGGAGAGCTTCAGGACTGTGCAACATTATGAGTAGTGAGCAAGCAGGCAGCAGTATCCAGGTCATTCACATTTCAAAAGTTGTGGTTTATGGTAGGGTACATGGAAATGTTTATGGGACATTTTGTGAATAATAGAGTGTTCATTGTCCAGAACATAGTCCTCCTATAAAAGTGCAATAAAACACAGATACTATGGTCTATGTCAGGTCATTTTTACTGCAGCCATTGCTTCTGGGGTATATGAAGACAGTATGTAGGCAAGTAACAACTGATGAGCTTGCAAGGAAACCTTGGTATCCACACTATACTTGGCAGAAAGATGACTACCTTTCAACTGATGCCACTGTACATATGCCAGGTGGAAGTTGCATCCCCTTATAGTTGACCCCTGGGAATGAATGTGAATGGATTTCAGAGCTTCCAACTATAGTGTATCTCCATTACATGTGCACATTGGTTTCCTCAGCCCATCCTATTATGCTGCTGAACAGGATGCAGTAGGCAGCCTCACATATGTAGGGTAGCAGTGCCATCACAAGATGTAGAGGGATTTATTTTTCCCCCCAGTGGCCACCAGCCCATGTACCAAGTAAAACTGCCTATTTATGTTGGACTTCATGGGTAATATCCCATGCATCATCCATACTTGCATCATGCAGACATCCTGAAGGTCATCAGATAATGAAAGTTCCAGGACAACCATGTTTTGTTCGGCCACTTCATATATCTTGTAGATAAATAAAGTGTTCAGTATGAAGTAGGAAAAGGTCTGGCCTGAATCCCATCATACTGCACAAGGTATAGGACGTAGCTGGCAGCTTGCTCCTTCATCTCCTTGCTATTATCAGGCTTACCTTGCTACTTCCAAGTAGGTACTGCAGCATCTTCTTGCCCTCTTGGCTGGTACAGCATTGTATCACATGACATTCGGGGCTCCAATGATGTGCTGCCTTCCTCCCGTGTATTTCCTGTACCTGTAATACAGTGTATGCTTTAGCATATAAATTATGCTGACATTCCACAGTACTCAGGCGCTCATACCTCTTCTTCAGCTGTATAATGATGGCTCTCCCTATATATCTCTCAGTGGCTTTCTGGGTGCAGCACTATCAATAGACCTTCTCTGTCTGTCTCTCTCCCTTCTCCCTGTAATACTGGTGTCCCTCAATATTTAGGCAAGCCTTACCCTTCTGAGATGCAGTACTGTGATACCTCCATCCTTCTATGTCTATTGCCTCTACATCCTCGACAATGTTCTGCATCTCTTCTCCTTCCATGGTGGATGGCCTGACTGTGCTCTGGGTGCCTTTTTATGTGCAGTGCCAGTTGGCCATAGACCTGTGGCTCTGCCTGGTAAATTGACTGCTCTCCCTGCACTTTGCTGCTTAATGTGGAGCTGTCCTGAAACCACTTCCCCATACCCTGCTGTGTTATACTGTCTTTTACCTTGCCTCTATCTGTGCCTGTTGTATAGCTGCCTGGGATTAGCATGACCACCCTGCACTGCTTGTTGTAGCTGACAAATTCTCTATGTCTGGAAACTCTGTACTGTCCATTTGTGTATTGCATGTCCCCATGTGACATTGTTCTGTTATTTGCTAATTGTTTTTTCTCAGTCTGCCTGTTCTGCATAGGTTCATAGGTTCATAGGTTGATACTAGGCTATCTGGCTTAGGGCATTTATAAGCCTAGCCAGAGTGTGTTTGGCTTTCGCCACCCTTTTAGATTAGTTGACTGTGCCTCTGTATAGTAGGTCACAGAAGATAGCCCTTTTAAGGTTAGTTTACTGTGCCTCTGTCTAGTAGGGACACATAAGAGATCCCAGGGGTAAACCTACTATCTCCCATCCACTTGTCAAGATTTCTCTTGAAGAGGGTCATTTAGGGGCTCTGCCTAACATGAATTGGGATTTTGTTCCAGAGTGAGGGGAGCCTCTGGGATATGAATCTGTCCCTCCAGCATGTCCTATTTATTTCTGTGCTGAGGTTTAAGTCCCTGGAGCATGTAGCTCTAAGGAATTTGGATTTCCTGAGGTGGAGCATGTCCATTAATTCTGGTTTGGACATGGCTTTATACGTCAGGCACAGATCGCCTCTGAGTAGGCGGTAAGCAACTGAGTAGAGCTGGAGTTTCTTTGGCCTAACTGCGTAGGGCATCTGTTTGAGTCCCTTGATCCTCTTGGTGAGGTACTTTTGGGGTCTTTCCAGTTGCTGCAGGTGTCAGGTAAGGTACATCCCAAATGGGGCACTGTATTCAATTATGGGCCTGATGAGTGATGAGTAGGGGGGCACAATGACCTCTCTTGATCTAGATGTGAACCCTTTCATGATAAGGTGGGCTATATAGAAGGCCTTTCTAACCACTTTGGCAACGTGATTGTCAAAGGAGAGATTGCTATCTACTTGGGTCCCCAAATCCCTAATTACTTCTTCTGTACTTAATGGATTACCACCTATGTGGTAATTTGTGGGCACTTTGTTTTTCCCAAAGGGGATGACTATGCACTTTTTGGCATTTAGCTTTAGGCCATGGCTCTGGCACCAGTTATCCATCTCTGTGAGACCCTTTTGCAGGATGCTTGTGTCAGACGGCAAGTCGATTATGGCACCCAGTTTGCAGTCATCTGCGAACTTGGTCAGCCATAGTCCTCCCGTGTTAGCCTGTACCTCAGAGAAATATATACCGAACAAGAGAGGTCCCAGGACTGAGCCTTGTGGGATGCCACTTGTAACTGGTTTAGAGTCTGACATGGCACCTGCAATTCTGACCATGTGGGTTCTATCCCTGAGCTAGTTTGCAACCCATCTTGTGACATAGGGGTTGATATTTAGCTGGTGAGCTTATTTATGATGCCCGAGTGGGGTATTGTGTCAAAGGCTTTTGTGAGGTCCAGGTGGGCTGTGTGGACTACCTTCTCTTCATCTATGGCCTTGGTGACTGTTTCAAAGAAGTCGACCAGGTTCAAGAGGCAAGATCTGCCCTTAACAAAGCTGAATTGGGTAGGATCCAGTGTTTGGAGGTTCCCAATGTCTTTGTTTATAAGTTCCATGATGATACGCTCCATAGCTTTGCAGACCAGGCTAGTCAGGCTTATAGGGCGATAGTTTCCAGGGTCCATTGTGGCACCACCTTTGTGAAGTGGGACCACTGTTGCTGTATGCCATTCCTTGGGTACATATCCTGTAGTAAGGCTGAGACTGAACAGTGACTTTATGTGAGGGTTCAGTTCTTCTTGGAGCTCATGTAAGACGCAGCCCGGAACACCGTCCGGTCCGATTGATGCTGTTTTTTTTGCTTTGGAGAGGGCAGCTCTCACCTGTGCATCTGTGATGTCAGAGAGGCTACACTCTGTTGGGATAGACATTTGCTCTTTTGGGGGGGAAGGGGGGGAGAAGTTTGCACTGAACCTGTCTGCCAGGATGTTGGCAATGTCTGTGGGTTCAGTGTATTTTTTGTCATTTTGCACTAACTCAGAGCATATCTGGGAGTTGCCACCGAGGTGCCTGACATAACTAAAGAAGGCCTTGTGATTATCTTTAGCGTCTTGTGCAATTTTTCTTTCGAAGCTGGCCTTAGATAATTTTATGAGGGATCGTAGTGTCTTGCTAGTACTGATCAGAGATGCCTTCCCTTTTTGGGATTTTGCTCTATCATGTAGTAGCTTCCTCCTTCTGTTGTATAGCTTATTTATGGCTGGGGTCCACCAGACAGGTCTCCTGCCTTTGGAGGAGTGAGTCTTGGTTTTATTTGGGATAGCACGATCCATGCATTCCTGTAGGTGTCCATAGAATGCGTTTGTAAATGATTCTGCGGTTTGGGCCGTATATTCCACTGGCCCGGGGGCTTTGAAGGATTCCACCTCAGTTTTGAGAAGTGTGAAGTTTGCTTTTGAGAAGATCTTCACCGTGGTTTCCTTGGCTGGGGGTGGGGATGGGATATGGATGTCCAGTGAGATTAATTTATGATCAGATCTTACTAATGAGGGGTATACCTCTGGTATGGAACATAGAGTCCCCATGTTGGTGATGATCAGGTCCAATATGTTTTCCCCTCTTGTGGGAGTGGTGACCAGTTGTTCCATAGCATTTGAGTTTATAAATTCTAGGAAGTGTTGGGCAAGGGTTTTGGGGCTTGAGTAGTGCTCCCAGTTTATGTTTGGGTAGTTGAAGTCCCCCAATATGATGGTGTTTGGAGAGACCTTCATATTCTCCAGTGTTCTCAGGAAAGCTGAGTGGGGTTCCTGAGTTTGGGAGGGTGGTCTGTAGCAGGCTACAAACTGAAAGGCAGTTTTTCCCACTGTTAGTTGCACATGGATGGTCTCTGATGCTTCGTGCAGTGCCACTAACCTGGAGGTGTGGGTATCTTTGATGAATATGGATACTCCCCCTCCTTTTGTGGTTCGGTCCAAGTTTTGGGGCCTAAAAGCATGGTATAAGGTATAACCTGGTAGAGCTGGGGTGCTCTCGGGAGCCTTGAACCAGGTTTCTGTTACTGCACAGATATTGATATTCTCCATACTGAGGAAAGCCTCAAGTGCATGCATCTTGAGGTTTAGACTTCTGGCATTGAGCAGTATTACCCTTAGTTTCTTTCTCCTTGTGTTGTCTATGGAGGTGGGTTTGTCTTTTGAGCCTTGCCTAAAAAAGGCACTATGGGGGTAGCAAGAGCCTTAGCCAATATTTGAAAGCCCGGGGGTGACAGGTGCAAGCCGTCCCTAGTGAAGCAACGTGGCTTGTCGAGCATGTCATCCCAGGCTGACAGACACTGGATCCCCTTTGAATGACACCAATACTTTAGCCAATTGTTAAAATTGATCATTTTGTCTTTATACTGTGGCATCATTCTTGGTGAGGGTAAGATGCTACTCAAGGTTAGGGTCATACCGGCCTGGGCTACATGATCAGGGAGCTCCTCTATGCCTCTTTTCATGTAGTCCAGGGAGGTACGTCTCAGGTCATTCACACCAGCATGGACAATGACGGAGTCATATTTGTACTTGCTTTGGAGTGACCTGAGTGCTTGTGTTATGTGGAGGATCCTGGCACCTGACAGGCAGCTTACAGTGACCTTCTCCTTGTTCAGCCTGGTGAGTGGGACGTCAGTGTGTCTGACAATAGAGTCACCTATTACAAGTGTATTAGGTGTGTTGTTTAGCCTTAAGGGCTGTGACTGTGTGGCACACTGACTTTGTGAACTATGTAATACGTGGGTATTGTTGTGGGGTAGCAGTTGCTTGGATGTCTGCTTTGGAGGTCTCTGCTGCTTGGGAAGATTTTTATTTAGAGCCTCCGAGTATGTTTCTGTGTGTTTGTGTTTGGTTTGCTGTTGCGATAGGTCTATGTGAGACTGGATTTGTGGTGTGTGTGGTTACCTTCTCCTCCTGACTGACTGCACCAGTACTGGGTTGAGAGAGCTCAGCCTCCAGTTTGGCTATATAGTTGCATCTCTCACATATATTTGAGCTTGTTGGGAGGAGGAGGGGGTGGTCTGTGTACATAAGGCAGTTGTAACATTGCCTCAGGATTCCCAGATTCACCAGCTGGACTGGAATGTAAACCTGAAACTGACTTTTGGACATGCCAGAATAGTATAAGGAACTACTTTTTGACTGATCAAAAAGGACTAATAAGGAGCCAAGTACTTTAAGGGAGTATAAGAAGGTGTAGTGCTTTATTTATTAGTGCTTACTTATAAGATTACTTATACGAGCAACTGCAGGGCTTTAGAATGAAAATAGAGTGCTTACTTTGAGATTTAGAACAGTTCTAAGGGAAAAAGTGAAGAGCAGACTTTGTGGAACCGGGAATAGTTTAAACCCATTTAAGCTGCGCTGTCCGTTGCTGCTCTATTCGCAAAATCGTGCATCCACTGCCATTCACATTATAATGTTTCTGAAGAGTGCTCCCTCTGTGAATGAACATGTGATTCTGTGACCATCCCTACCAGCTGAATCACTTCTCATTTGTCTGCAATGTCACTGAGGTGTGTGGTCTCCATTCTGTGATGGGTGTTACAGTGACTGTATATCTTGGCAGTCATGGAGGCCATTAATAGCATATGGGAACTGTATACAGTGAAAGGCTTGGGTAGTAATAGTAATCACTTTGGGGATATTTTGCACAACTGCACTGAATATATGGCAATTATCTATGCATTTTGCACTCATTAGAGTAACAAGGTAGTGAATGGACAAAGTTCTGTTGTCAGTCAACCTTATGCACTAAAAATGCAAGCAGAATTTATTAAAATGGTTAACAGATCCTGGAATGTGCTTCCAACTCACTGCATGACAGATGCCAATCTACTGAAACCCTTTTAAAATCTTTTTTTGTTTATGTATTTTCCATGTCCAATCCATTCGAAGCCTTATTAACCTTTTTATTCCCCTGGTTGTAGCTATTGCTTATAGGGAAAGGAGTTGAGTAGTGCTGGACTGTCTCCCTCAGTTGCTGTGCTTGTTGATTTATTTTCCCCGAGCTCTGCCCTTGCTTTTAGCTGAGAAGTGTAGGTAAGATGTCCAGTGGAACAATGCCAGGTGTAGGTGGGTTCAGGGATTACCATGTCACCCTGATAGCCATCCGAGCCATCATGCTGTGAGTGCACATTTCTTTAGCTTATTTGCAGACACTGTTAGGTGTCACTTCTGTAGTAAAATAACCCTGACCACATCCCCAAAGAAGAAAAGCATGACTTTAGACATTTAATCCTTACTTCTCCTAGCCAGCTACTCTAGTCCCTGGACAGCTAACCAAATTTTGGTTATATAGAGTGTAGTCATAACTCCATCTGTCTGCGCCCTTAAGCTGTTAGATTACTATCAGAACTTTCATCCATATTTGTTTTATTTATTTAGCACAAATTCAGCTTTGTGGCTGTTAGAACAACTGCATGATTACTTGTGTGGCTGTTATGGTATGTTCAGTTACCAAAGCCAGAAGGGCACATATATCATGGGTTTTATCCACTTAACATTGTAACTTCACTATATACTTTGCACATCTGTGAAAGGTAGTAAAATGAAAGACTGCAATGAAAACGTGATGTTTTATTTCTAAACTGAAGAGAGCCATAGTCCCTACCCATTTCTGTCATTTTCACCAGCTTATGAAAGAACCCCTTATGAAAGAAGCCCAGAAATCTGCATTTATATTCCATTTAATTCAATTATTTAAATTTCAGGCTTCTTCAAGTTTATTTATGAATAATGCAGCATTTCAATTCTTCTCTAAGATATTAATACTAGATTGAATTTTATGATATATCCTGTTCTGAAGCACAGTGCTGATGGATACTTTTCTTATTGTTTGCCTCACACACAGGCTATATTCCGTGCTTCAATGCTCATGTGACTTACTTCTTTGTGTGGCAGGAAGAATGTAATCCCCCCTCAAAATCAATAGTTTTGTGAATAAAAGCTTAAAAACCCATTTTAAAAACAGCTGAATACCACAAATCATTTTATGAAAGGAAGACCTAATTAGATTTTATGAATTAAGGGCTTTATCTTGAAGTTCAATGGCCGGATATGGAACTCGCCCTACGGCTCATGTTCTCTCCCCATCTGACAAGGAGATAAGTGCTGTAATTCATAAAATCGAATCAGCCTTTTGTATCTTAACTCTTACAGTTTGTACCAACAACTAGAAGGGGCACTCTGAAAATAAAGAATATAGCTAGATTCCCACATTTCTTTGCAAGTCATTAAGCATTATTACTGGCAAGAGTTGTCCAAAAAGGAAAGTGTCTTTAGTTGATTTCCCCTCTGGCTGCTGTCAGGGTTGGTGGTTTAACAGACTTGTCTGTTTGCCTTTTCATTGAAATATTGTCAGATTCTTCTTTTGTTGCTGTTTCAGTTAAGATCCCATTACTAACACAGTCCTAGGGGGATATGGGTCATGACGAGCTGTAGTACTCATGTTGACACTACTATCGAATAGGCCATTGCTGTCTGTGCTTGTAGTTGGTGTGGAACATGGGAAGAATCTAGTTCCTGTCATTTCATCAACTGAGCAGGAAGATTTACTTTTCACTGACTATACTGTCAGCATTTTATAACAAATTAGGACCTCATCAGTCAGATGGTGCTGAAAATATTGCAGTGGTATGTCCTTCCATTTAACACCAGTAACAAATGTAAAACAAGATTCTAAACAGTACACTACAACTTCATTTGTCTAGGAAGCCCTATTGCGTCTGTTGCCAAATGGCAGACACAGTCATAATTTTGTTGTCCTCAGTTTCCACAGTGCTATGGCTTTGACAGGGGGCCCGATGGGTCAAGGAGAGAAATTCAGGGATAAGTGGGAGGGCAGTTCTGCAGGAAGTTAGTTGCAAATCCAAATGAATACAATAGGGAGGCAAGTATGAATCCCCATAAATGGAAAGTGAATTTTTGTTTTTTGTCAGAAAAGTTAGTTTCTTCCTCTAATGATCAGTTTTCCCCCATTTTCTAAATATGCATCACAAAACAGATGCACGATATATTACCTAGACTGTACTGCAAATTAAACACATTAGTCCTTAGAGACTGTCTTCATGCAATGTGCTGTATTGCAAGCTGTTTTGATGTAGGCATGCAAACTGGAGAGACTACACTATGTAGGCATACAAACTGGAGGGACTGCTCCAAGTTAAATTCCTGTCTTACTGCACTTAAAAGATCACTGATAAAAACATAAGCAAATGCTTTGTTGCAAGTAAAGCCAGGGAGGGTGGCCTAATGGTTAGGGTGTTTGCCTTACAAACACAAAGTGCAGAGTTTGAATCTCACAAGGGATAATTGGCTAGGCTTAAAATGACTCGCAAGGGCAGTTAGCTTAGTACTAATCTATGAACTCTCTTGCATAACTGGCTTATGTCAGGTGGTTGCATCTGTGCTCCATAGAATACCCTCTTTTGTATAATAATTCTACAGCAGGCTTATTCCTCAGGCCTGTAATTTAATATGAAAGGATCACTCCTACAGGCAGTGTACTGGAGATGTCCCTGTTATTCCTGTTTTCATTAAAATCAATATTTCTTTTCTTCTGATGATCTGGAAGGTTGCTTGCATGGATGCAACAGTTTGTCATTTCACATTTTTTGCAGCTCGCCAGGAATATGTGCAGAGGCCAGGGTCAAAACTGGGTTTAATGTCACGGTGGTAGGTGCTGTGGTACTAGGAAGGGTACCTGTGAAGTTAGACAGAGGTGGGGCCTCAGAAGAGCAGTGATTCTGTTTCATTATCTAGATTTGTTCAGCTGATTTAACACAAGCTAGACATACCACTGCACTCAAGGATGGCCTGGGAGATATAATGTAATTAACTGAGCTGCTCAGATCTGTAAGTGGAGGGTATGGAAAACAAAGAGAAAACTTCTGGTTTTGTGTCATTCACATTAAATTGTCTGCTGAGCATTAAGTGATGTTTGTTTAATAAGATTCAGAAAGTGGGAATAATAGAAAAGTAAACTTAGTAATTTTTTGACTGACTTTGTCAAAAATATATCCACTTCTAGTACAGACAGATGGCTGTGGCAAAAGTTTTTGTGGCACCATTCACTGGTACAAAACATGAGGTTTACTACCAAATGCAAGTTGCCGGGGGGGGGGGGTTGGTTTGCCGGAAGGCATTCAGTCTAAAATTGACTACAAGGGAGAGGAATGGGAAGGCATTCATTTACCTACCAGCTATAGATGATAGGACAATTCCAGCATCAGCATGCAAGAGTATATTTGCATTGGCATGATATTCATTTATACTGTAAAACTCCCAGCATGCTGAAAAATATGTCTTACTGTCCAACTGATAATCCTTTGACATTGTCTTACAACATCATAGTTTTACTATTCATTGGTCTCTTATTGGAAGCTATGTATCTGCTCATCTTCCCATGGCATGCATCATACTACAGCATGAAAGCATGCGTCATATCAATATCACTCATCAAATATCATGGCTATTCAGTTTATTTTGATTTATCATTAACTGCTGCATCTTGTCTTAGTATAATATTGTAGCACTGTGTTACTGTCATTACATTAAGTATATTTTCTCTGTTTTTGGCAAGGTGTTTGGCCAGTTTGTATCTAGAACCATCTCTTTTGACCATGTGGTACAAAGCCCTTTATGCACCCATGCTGAAAGTAGTACCCCTTCACCCTCATAATATATCAAACTCCAGATTCACCAAAGGTCAAGAGTAATTCACAACCACTTTTGTTGGAAGCTGTTTTGCTTTCTCTTTGTTGACCAAATGAGCTTTGATATGAATCAGTTTAGATGAACACATTCTATGCATTCCATATTGTTGATTTCTTTAATTCTTGTGATGATATTGAAGGAAGCTCTTAGATATTTATGAGGCATTTAGTGGATAAGTTTTTAGTACTGGGAGTATTTCCTTATAGGATCTACTCTACATTGCTAAATAGGGGCATTACCTGTTCCTAATCTCTCTTTTTTCTTAAAGACTCTGGAAGTGGAAAGACAGCAATATTTTATTTGAGTTTTCTCTAGAGGACTGTAGTGCAGAAACAATCTTAGTCTGTTATCTTTTTGCTACTGCATATACAGTGCTCTTCTGGTACAATGACTAGGGGTTATATATATAGATAGTGAATGCCTGTTCTTTGGGCCACCCCAGGTTGGTTATGTGATATTGTCTTGTGGACTCTCCACTTTCAAGATGAATGACCGAGAGTTGGGAGCAGCGATTTCTGTGCAACTGGTATGAGATGGCTGTATTTGGGCAATTTAGAACCTGACAAGGGAGACTGGTTATAGTGATGTGGAAAGTCACCTCACTGGGGAGCAGGTGTGAGGAAAGAAGTCTTGGTTGTGGTCTTGCCTCTGTACAAAATGTGGGTTTTCACACCAGACTCCTTAAGTGGTGGAGTGAGTCACCGTCCATATTTTTGGAGTTTTGTCTTATATGATGCCTCATGTAAGGGTACACCTAAGTCCCTATGTGGAGGCTGTACAGCTTCAATTGCCTCATTGTGACTTTGAATTACAGTGAAGAAAAGTCTGAAGCCATCTATGATAAGACAAAAAATAATACCGCATGGTGGTTAGCTTTCTTCATGAAGGTAAGAGAGCAACTTCAGGCAGCATACAAGTCCCTTTGTCTTACCACATGACTTTAGCACTCATACAGATAACAGTGGGGTAAGAGCGGTACTTGAGAACATGCTGCCTACCAGTGCTGTTCTCTTACCAAATGACTTCAGCACGCATCTGGGGTACATGGCAGCACCTAGGAGAGTACAAATGGAAGGAATGATGTCACAACATCTGAGCCTTAGTGGTGAATTGTCATTAGACTTCACTAGAAGTCATAATTGTATACAACAAACCCTGCCATTGAAGATATGGAGGACAGTAGGTTTATTTGGTATGAGGTCACCTTAAAGTGGAGGTCAGTGACTGGCTTTGAAATCTCATGTCAGATATGAAAGCTATACATTGTAGACATCCAAGTGAAGAAAGCAGCAGCACTGTCAGTGGGTTACTACTTGGTGGTAGATTAGTTTCAGTCAGGAAAAAATATTGGCTTGACAGACCCAAATGAGCAATGAAAGTCTGTTTTGGGAACACCTTGCAGAGACATCTTTGCAACATGAGCTGAGATACTGCATTCAAGAATGGTTTGGCTGTATTTTGAGTGAGGTCAGGGATGTTGAGTCTGAATGTATCATGTTAACAACTTCAAGTGACTGAGGCAGCAACCTGCAACTATGGCTATACAGGTATATGCCCCTTCCTTGAAAAAATCAAGCATTGAAACGCAAATGATTGAGGGCAACTGCGTGATCACCAACTTGTAAAAACGAACAAAGAAACACAGACAAATAAGTAAATAAATAACTTAAACATTTTTTGTAGGCAGGGTTCCCTACACCCCACCGAAACCCTGCTAATGATATATGCATTGCAGTATGGTACGGAAAGGACAAATGCCCCCCTCTCCACCGTACCACAATCTCGCACAGAAATAAAAAAAAACAATTTGTGGGATCAGCTAATGTTTGATCACTGAAGCTAGTCTTTTTGCAGTTCAAGAAAAAAAAGTTTAGTAAAAATAATGTCAGTTGACTATAGAGTGGTTGTTGTTGTACCTGCTGTGAACATCTTTGGTGATGAAAGCTGTCCAGGTGAAGAATATGACCTTCCAGACGCTGAATGAAAATCCAGCCAAATCAGATGAGAGACAGTTGGAGATGAGGAAGGCTTCAACAATTGTAGTTTTCAAACAAAAGCTTTAGGCTGGTAGGAATGTGGAGAAACCACCAGAATAGACTATCAGATGGCTGTAGAGATACTCTGCCAGTCTGTTCAGTATCTCTTTAATTAAGTGCACTACCACTAAGATGTAGAAAAAAATCACTGAGGCTATCGCAGTAGAGGAGATGAAATGATGGTCACTGATGGGGGTGGGGCATACCTCTCAACCTCTTAATGCAAAAAATCTGGACAAAGCTTGACAGAAATGGGGGGGGGGGTACGGATAGGGACATATTTTAAATATTGCTCTTATAAACTTAGAAAGTTGCTAGAATAACAGGATTTGTTTTAATGCATATTTTCTGAAGAGTTTGAAGTCTGAAACTCAAATGTATGTCATTATTTAGTGACTACAATCTTGAGATCATTCCAGTGATTTTCCAGGAAAAAAGAGAACAGGCCACAAATATGAGCCAAAAATCTGGACATTCTGCAAAAATCTGTATAGTTGAGAGGTTTCGGGGGGGGGGATCATCAAGCATTAGAAGTATTAGTCTGAGGAGCTCCTTAATCTGGTGGACGCTAAGCTAAAGTGCCCATCATGTCACCACAGAAGACTTTATTTAAACACACACTCTTTCAAAATCTCAAGCTTTCGCATTAATGCTTTATCAAATATTACAGCAGCCTCAATACCTGGTTGTTTAAATACATACAAAAATCACATGATTTCAAGAACATTTTCATTCATTAAAAATAATCCTCGTAAATGTCACAGCTTTTTCACCTCTGTCAGGCAAACTCCACTGGGGAAAAAAATCATCTTATAAACTAGGGCACTATTCACAGACAATTCTCACTGTTACAACTCTGAGAGCTAACCTCCACTGTACCCACTACAAACTGTATCATCAAAAGGCAGGGCTGTTTGACATGGAATCAGGAAGTTCATATGTTCATAGTTATATACTAGACTAATGATCACTAGGACCTTTTTAAACCTAGTCATGCAATCCAGCCCAGTTGTGTCCCTATGTTTCATGGGCATTTATTAGGAGGGAATATGTTATGAAGTTTCTAGAGGTTATGTGGGGGTTTGTTATTTTGGACATTACTGTCTGCCTCTGTCTTTCAGAGACATGGGGACCAGACCCAGGGTGAATTTCCAATTTCCCGTCCATTGGTCAAATATTACGCTTAAATAGGGGTAGGGATGGACTCTGCTTCACATGGGTGGGGAGCCTGTTCCAGACCATGGGGATCCTATGAGACACATATCTGTCTCACCATCATGTTTTATTTATGTCATAAGCAAAATTTTAATCTTTGGATCTAGTGGTTCTGATGCTGTTCATTTTATGGATGTGCAAAACATCCATCAGAGTTGGATCCGAGGATGCTTTGTATGCTAGGCACAGATCACCTCTCACTAACCTGTAGGAGACAGAGTACACAGATGGGGTTTTAAGGAAATCTATATAGGATAATGTGTTTGTACCCTGGATTCTCCTGGGTAGGAACCTTTTAGGGCATTCCAACTGTTGCATATGTTTTGTCAGGTACATGCTGAAGAGGGCATTATGGTAAATGATGGGTCTGATAAGGACCAAATAAAATGGTACTGTGACTTTCTTGGACTTAGATGCCATGCCCTTATTTGTAAGTTAGGTGACATAGAATGATTTTCTTACTACCTTGTCCATATGTTTGTCAAAGACCAGACTATGTCTACATATGATCCCACATCCCTGACTGGTACAATTCTTAAGGGTGTCTTATTGATGGAGTAATTAGCCTGGGTGGCAGTTTTCCCAAAAGGCACTAAAATGCATTTCTTGGCATTGAGTGTTAGTCTATGACTTTGGCACCAGTTATGTATTTGTATATTTAATGGCTTTGCATATTAAACTAGTCAGAACAATAGGTCTGTAGTTTCCAAGGTCAGTTGATGGCCCACTCTTGTGAAGTAGGATAACCATTGCAGTTCTCCATGCGCACGCTACAAAGCCTGATGTTCACCGTGTTACACTGCTGCAGTCATTACACTTGGGTTATCCTGCCATCAGGCGATTCCCCAGTCGGCCTGAGTTCCAAAGTCTTGGTCCGGCATCGGTTGCTGTCGCATCCTCTCTGACGTTAGTGCGACAGGGGTATATAAGATGCAGCCGACGCCATTTTCTTCAGTCTTTCTTGCCGCACAGTGCCCGAAGCAAAAGCAGTTCGCAAGTGCCGGTCGACCGTCTCCTGAGATTTTCATTCTGAATCCAGAACCGAAGTCTTCTACAAAGCTAAGTACCCCATTGGGGAAAATTTTTCTTGCCTCAGACCAATGTCAGTAAAAGTTAATAACTGTATTTCTTCTGGGAAGCAAATACCTCATAAGGATTTCCATTCCTATTGTATCCCATACCTAGGCCCTGACCACGACGTCACTGGTTGTCGGTTTTGTGCTAGGTTTAACAAGCGCACTATTAAACGTCGGTTTGATTTTGCCAGACATTATTTTGGTAGAAAATTCAACTATACCATGCCGTTGGAACTTCCGATGACCGGAATACACAAAAAGTGCAAAGACAAGGATAGGCATCCGAGGCCCAAAACTGACGGCAAAGCCTCTTCTAGGCCAGTCGCCTGTTCTCCGGTTTTCAGCGAGGCTCATTCGCAGCCCCTGACGACTGCTTCTGTAGAACCACAAATCGCATCTGACTCCCACATGGAGATGGCTGGGCCTTTGGATGCACACGTTCTTCAGCCTACCAAGACTAACCTTTCAGAGGGATCCGGAGTAGCTGAGCAAGCCACAGCTACAGAGGGTGTCTTCAGACCTACTCAGTTAAGCATTAAACCCTCAGCTAAGTCTAAGCCTCCTTTAAAGTCAAAGAAACAAATACAGCATTCTCCAGGACAGGCTTCCATGCCTAAGAAACAAATGCTCAAAATGGCCGAAGACCTAGTCACTCTGATCAGGGGGTCCCATCCCCCTCCTGATAAAAGGCCTAGACAGGATTCAGACTATGATTCATCCGACCAGGTGTCCATCTCTTCTGATTCATCCTCAGACCTAGGATACTCCTTACCCCCCTTATGAGGATTCTGATGTTGAGGAATCTATTCCATCAGCCTCTCCGCCTGAGGACTACTCCTTTGGGGAAACCCTACATACCATGAGGGAGCATTTCCACTGGGAAGGCCAGGATTATTCAGAATCCAAGAAAAGGCTCAGAGACTTCCTTTTATTACCTCAGCACAGACCCCTTGCTATTCCGCCAGTGTTAGATATTGTGGATGATGTGTATACTGAATCCAGCTTAAATCCTGATTGCTTACCTCCAGCCCCTGTTAAACCTGACAGATACTACAGAGTCCCTGACTCGCATACATTTCTGTATAAAAGCCCTGTAGCTGACCCTGAAACTATTTCTCAGGGACCCAAAGGAGTTAAGGCCTCATCAGCCAAGAATCCAGTTCCCTCTGACAGAGATTCCAGAGCATTAGACAAATGGGGAAAGAAAGTATATATGTCTGCAACTTTAGCAACGAGAGCCTTAAATTGCCAGTTTCACATGCTAAAATATCAGCAATTTTTACTGTCTCAGTTAAAACAAAAATGCTTCCAGAATCAGATCCTCCTAATTTTAAAGAAATGCAGGATTTATTGCATGCAGCTGAACAAGTGGGAAAGCATACTTTGCAATGTGGTTTTGATTCTCTAGAGGCCTCCTGCAGAGCAGCAGTTACAGGCTCTGTCATTAGAAGACATGCTTGGTTAAAAGAACATACGTTACCAGATCATGTTAAAGCAAAATTATTGGATGCACCTTTGCAGCAGGATGTGTTATTTGGAGTTAAGGCAGAAGAGGTACTAAAGAAAATGGAGGATAAGGCAAAATCTATGCAAATGGTGAAGGATTTCTTACAGGTTCAGCCTCCTAGATTTAGCAGAAACTGGCCAACTAAGAATTGGTCCTTTCCAATTACAGACAGACCTCAAAGGGGAAGATACAGACGTCCAAGAGGTAGAGGTCAAACACAAAGTACTTACAGGCCTCGACAATGGGTTGCATCAGGTCAGAAAGAAGGGGAAGACAGGCCCCAACCATATATAAAACAGCTCCAATGACTTTCCACAACAAATGCCAAACAAATCCTTATTGGCAGCCCCCTTGGGAGGAAAACTGGCACTCTTCTACCACAATTGGCAAATGATCACCAAAGACAAATGGGGTCTCAACATTGTATTTCAAGGTTACAGGTTCCACTTTCACACTCTGCCAAGGTTAAAAGGAATGCCAAACCTGCCACCAAATCAATGGGCAGAGGCTCAAAAACAAATTACAGCACTCATGGATATGAGAGCTATTCAAAAGGTACCATCACAGGAGCAAGGGCAAGGATTTTACTCAAGACTCTTTCTGGTACCCAGAAAGGACAAAGCCTGGAGGTCCATTTTGGATCTTTCATCTCTAAACACTTACCTGGATGTTCCAAAATTCAAAATGTTGACATTACAGCAGCTTCTTCCCATGCTGGGCAAGAAAGCTTGGCTCGTGACTTTGGACCTCAAAGAGGCATACCTGCATGTCCCTATCAGACAAAACTGCAGAAGATACCTCAGATTCATAGCAGGTTCAATGCACTACCAATTCTCTGCACTGCCCTGTGGCTTATCTACTGTGCCCAGGGTCTTCACAAAGTGCCTGGCACCAGTAATTGCATTTTGCAGACAGAAAGGAATTCAAATGTATCCGTACCTGGGCGAATGCCTGATTTAAGCAGAGAGCAAGAACACTCTTCTAAATTATCTGGCATTTGTAAAAAAACTATTAAGTTGCCTGGGGTACACAGTAAATGAAAAGAAATCAAAACTAGTGCCCTCATAAGAGATTATATTCCTGGGTGCCAGCTTGAACACAATGACCCAGATGGCTTATCGCATGCCAGACAAACAAGGACAACTGACTCAATACTTTCAATTGATGGCAACAAAGACCCAACTCCCTGCAAGAAAAATTCTGCAGGCCTTGGGTTACATGGCATCTTGCATACTACTAATTCCATATGCCAGACTGCATATGAGGTGTTAAATAAATTTGTTAGAGTCAGACTGTAAAAAATCATTGAGTTATTCAAACACAATGTCAATTAATAACAAACAATAATGCAGGAGCAACTCAGATATCACTAATGTACATTAGGAGGCAAAAAACCATACACAAAGTTTGTATAGAATTTTGACTGCTTTATTGACCAAAACACATTGGTTATATACATTTCATTATCAGTTTTGCCCACCTTACTGGTGTGGTCAGTGACAGGGTCTTTACATCATAGTTATTCATAAAAAGTGCTGATTTTGTGTTTTTCAAAAAGTCCTTTTCCCATGAGAAAGTTGCAGCCTTGCAGACAGCTGGTCAGTCACGATGACCTCCTGAGGATGTAGCCAATTCAAGGTTCTCTGATTAGTTCAAATACAATAGATGTAAGTCTTCCTTAAAGCCTCCTTTTGTTTCTCTTGTCAGCTGCGCACTATCAGAGATAGTGCGCAAGGCTACTTCCTGGTGGAGGCAGGAAAGAAGACATACATGCAAACAGATTTATTATTTTCCAACTTTGCAAAATAATCTTTACTTGAAAGACATGAGCCAGACTGCATCTGCAAGCTGCCAAGGTCAAATTTCTGATTACACTGCAGCTTGTGCTTCAAGCAATAATATGCAGGTTTATTTCTTCTATTATTCTAGCAAGACAGAATTAAATGCATTACCTAACCTTTATGGATTTAAGTACATTTATTCCTAACTAAAGCACACATTTCTCTATATATTTGATCATACAACTTATATGTGTTTGAATGATTAAATACACATCTTCCTAAGCAGCACACATTGTGAATATATTTTTCTAGGCAGCATGTATGTAAATATATTTTCTAAGCAGCACACATTGTAAATATATTTTTCTAGGCAGCATGTAGATTTTTCTAACATTCTCCCTCCTTTTAATGCATTTAATACTACCTGAAACATAAACAGTGTTAGTTCATTTCTTAGCCTTTTCCTTTCAAGGACTTTCAGCTAAGTAAGTCATTTGTTTTATATTTCAGATAGACTTTCACTCGGTATCAATAAATTCAATTCTATATCTTGGTACATAGTTTCAGTCACGGATACATCAACTAATTCTTTAACTAATTTTTCACACAGGGTATCCGGCAGCAGACACATGCTCCAATTATGAGCAGTACCATGCAAATTGCAATCAGAATGTTCATAAGGACCGACCCCACCCCCAAACAGATTCTGGAAAAAGTTCGTCAGTGGGTTTGGGCCTGGTTCTGCCATTGCTGACACCTGCTGTATTACCTCCAGGTGGTCATTGATTTCATGCTGGTTGTCTGGAATGAGCACAGCATTCTTCTTTGATAAGCGCCGCGTACCACCTCGCCGCTAGGGTGAAGTCGAGAGCCATTCGGTTCTGTAATACAACTGTTCTCATTGCATTCATCTCATCAGTCACAAGTTCAAGAGCGGAAAAAGTCGCATTGCTCATTACTTGAGAAGTTTTGACAATTTTCTCAATTCCCAAATCGATTTGACTGCTCCATAGGTTGGGAATATTCCAGCCCAGGATATAACACTGTCACTCAAGTCCATATGGGTCAATTTTTCTTTGTCCTTCACAGACGAATGATCCTTCCAGCTTGCTTCAATCTTACCCACTGGATTAGTAGGTTTTCTGACTGTATTTTCAGCTCGGTGAGCTACATCTCTTACATTACGTATTTTACCCAGGGCAATTCGCAGTATGTCTTATGGCTGGAACCAGATAACCCAAAAACAACTGCCGGACCAATTCTCAGGTAACCATTTATAGGCTTTTTCCCACAAACAAAATAACAGTTTTCTACTTTTGTACTGATGCGGGTTAACCCTGAATGAAACATTTTCTTATCTATAACAGAGAATTGTCTATATATTTCAGGAGATTTTTGCACATTTCTCAATGTTGTTTTCATCAAGCTTAAATATGAATCATAATTAGGCTGCAACTAGTACCTTGGTCTATAGGTTTTATATAACATTTGTAAGACACAGTTATGTTACAGTTACTCCAACCAACCTGGAGTGTATCATTTTAACAAAACAAACAATTCCTTTCTGAGTAACAGGCAAATGTAATGCCACTTTGTCTTGTGATCTCACAGTACCAGTGTCAAATAACAGGTTTTCCCAAGTTGCATTTATTCCCAAGGGACAGCAGACATCAAAAGTCCTCCATATGCTGTGGGTATTGCAGTACAGACCCAGCAATTTGAAACGTTCATAGTCTCTACATAAACTCGTTTCATAGCCAGGTATGTGTTAAAGTTTGGGTGCCAGTCTGTGGCCAGTCCTTCATCACGTTTTATTAATTTCACTTCTGTAGTTATATGCAAGAAAAACCATAACAACAAAAAGGTTACTACAAACATAGTTATTAAGTGTATGATCAGTAGGCCAGTGAACCAGTGTCTCTGGGGTTGTTTCACATTTTTATTCATTCTGCCTCTGGCCATTCTGATCCTGTGGTATGTCCAAACTAAATTTCTTAACAGGTTTGCAATGGGTTAAATGAACCCAAGATGATCTCTCAGCGATTTTCACTGCGGTGGGTGTTGCCAACAGTACCTGGTACGGACCTTCCCACCTTGGACTCGCCCAGTTCTTTCTCTTTATGATTTTCAGCCAAATCCAGGACCCCGGGGTCAGCACGGCTTCTGGTTTCGTTTCTTGTTTATCTGGAAAAGAGTTCAACTGCAAAACAGTCTTATTTGTTAAAAACCTTTTCATATAACTAGCTAATGAGTCATCGGCCTCCAGCTCTGCAGGCATGAGGGCCTTCCATTGTGGCACACAATATGCCCTTCCAAACACTATTTCAAAAGGGGTCAAGCCCTTTACATTTGGAACAGTTCTCATGCTCAGCAGTGCTAAAGGCAGACAGCAAATCCAAGTCTTTTGAGTCTCACTCATTAATTTTCTCAACTTGTTTTCAAAATTCCATTGTACCTCTCCACCAGTCCTGCTGACTGAGGGTGATAAGCACAATGGTTTTCAAAGAAATCCCAAAAATCTCCCAAGCTGCTGTATCGTTTGGTTAACGAAATGTGTCCCATTGTCACTATAGATTCTTTCCGGTATGCCAAATCTAGGAATGATTTCTTTCACTAGGGCCTTTGCCACTGTTGCTGCATCCGGATTTCTAGTTGGAAAAGCTTCTACCCATTTTGAAAACATATCTATGATTACTAAACAGTACTTTTCCCTTCACATTTGTTCAGTTCTATGAAATCCATACAAATAGTATGGAACGGATAGGGTGGTGTTGGAAAACTCCTCGCTTTGGTTTAAATGCTCCCTGTGCATGATGTTTGCTACAAATATGACATGTTGCACAAAATTTTTGTGTATAATTGTAAATCCATATGTTTGGAATGTTCTGTTAACTAACTGTACCATCCCCTGTTGAGACATGGCTCTGCCCATGGCTCAACAAAGCTACATATCTAAATAAATTAGATGGTAATATGGGCTTCTCCTCTTTGGAGATGTACAGTCCTTCTTTAAGGATTGCTCCTCGTTTTATCCACTTTTGCTTTTCTGCTTTTGTAGCTAATGTCTGCATTGTTTTTAACATTTCTAAATCTAAAGTCTCAGAAGGTTGTAGTTCTTCATTTAAAAGCACAGTTTCTGGGTCTGAGCCAGCTTGCTCGCAGCTGCATCAGCCCGAGCATTCCTTTGAAATTCTGTCTTGTTGTTTTGTATGGGCTGCACATTTACAGATAGCTATTCTAGTGGGTAACTGAATAGAATCTAACAGGTTCAGAATTAATTGCATGATTAATCGGTTTGCCAGTAGATGTTATCATTCCCTGTTTTTCCATTGTTGTGCAAAGACATGCACTGTAGAGAAAGCATACTGACTGTCAGTATATATGTTAACACATTTGCCTTTCGCTAGAGTGCAAGCACGTGTCAAAGCTATCAATTCTGCTGCTTGAGCTGACAGGTTATGTTGCAGGGGTTGTGCTTCTATGATTTCGTCATCAGTCACTACTGCATAGCCCACTAGGTTCTTCCCTGTAGGACCTCGTCTACAGGACCCATCCACAAAAAATGTCACCTCTGCGTCAGCTAAAGGTATATCAGTAAGATCTTGTCTGGGTGTGGTTATTTGTTCCATTTCCTGTAGGCAGCTGTGCGGTATGCCATCCACAGGAATTGGAAGTAACGTGACGGATTTAATGTTGTACAACGTTCAATTGTCATATGGGGTTGACTCAATAGTATGGTCATGCAAGAAAGATGTCTGGCAGGGGATAAAAATGCTATTTTTTCCTGCAGCAAAATTATTGCAACTGCATGAGGTACTCTCAACGTGAGAGGATGAAACAACACCACTGAGGCTGAAGCTTGCACTGCCATAGCTGCTGCGACTACTGCTTGCACGCAGGGTGGTAATGATCGTGCCACGGGTCTAACTGTGATGAATAATAAGCTATGGGCGTTGCTTGCCGCCATGTTGTTGCGTCAGTACTGACGTCATATATCCCTGCCTACAATCTACAGTTTGGAAAAATCTCTTATGGTAATTCGGAAGCCCTAAAACTAATGATGAAACTATCAGTTTTTTTAGTCTGCAAAAGGCTGCCTCTGCTTCCGGAGTCCAGTGTAGTGTTTCTTGTGCTGCCATTGGTTTTTTAAATATTAAATCAGCGAATGGAGTCGTTTCTAAAGCACAATTCGGTATCCAACTTCGACAAAAATTAGTCGTTCCCAAGAAAGACATCATTTCTTTCTTGGTAGTTGGTCTGGGTGCTTGTAAAATAGCTGTTTTTCGTTCTTCATCTAATGTTCTGCCTTCTTTGGATATCACATATCCCAGGTATTTAACCTGTTCTTTCCAAAGTTGCAATTTATGTTTATTCACTTTATGCCCTTGCTCAGCTAAGAATTTCAGTAATGCTATTGTGTCTTTCCTACACTGTTGCTGGGTAGGAGCTGCAAGCAAGATGTCATCTACATAAAGTAGTACTTGGCTGCCCCCTGGTGGAGAAAACCCCGCCAGGTTGCTAGCCATCTCTTGTGCGAATATTGTTGGACTTTCACTATATCCCTGTGGTAGTCGGGTGTACGTATACCTTTTGCCCTGAAATGTAAATGCAAACCAATGCTGGCTGTCAGGGTGGATAGGTATTGAGAAAAATGCATTGCTAATATCTACCACGGTGAAATATTTCTGTTGCGGCTTCAAATCATTTAACAAAGTATGTGGGTCTGGCACCGTAGGTGCTCTTGGTATCACTGCATCATTTACAGCTTGTAAATCTTGTACCATCCGCCATTCCCGTTTGCTTTTTACAGGAAATAGAGGAGTATTACATGGTGAATCTAAAGATTCCACCAGTATCCCTTCCTTGAGTAATGCCATTATAATAGGTTTGATTCCCTGTTCTGCATCCTTGCTCAAAGGATATTGTCTTTTTCTTGGTCTAAAGGCTGATTTTGGTGTAATAACTACTGGCCCTGCTGTACGAATAAGTCCTACATCTGATTTTCCTGTTGACCAAAGAACATTTGGTATTTCACTCAAAGCTTTTTCTTCTTCTTCTATCAAGAACGCCATTCAGCTGTCTTCACTCTGTTGTAAGTGTACAGCTGGGCGTGCTTGCGTTAACCAATTCAGTTTCTGTTTCTGTACTCCTAAGTCCGATAACTCTGAGTCAGTTAGTCTCTCCCATCCTGTCACTTTGTCACCCAAGTCTACCCACCTAACGTTCTTGTTTTTAGTTAGGCTAACGTGTGGTAGTTTATTGGATTTGTACAATTCCAAAAACTCCTGAGGTAACGAACAACTCACCACACTGTTGCCCTCAGTGTCCCAATATAGGGTCCGTAATATCAGTCTATTTGCAGGATTCCTGAACAACTTTTGTTCGTATTCTTTATCAGGTCCTGGTGTGCTACAATAATATAGGGTACAATGTAATAAATGTTGCTGGTCAGTATCGAGGGAGGCACCTTGCTGGTGGCTACATTCATCAGCTCCTCGGTCACTGCCCCTGGTCCGGTTGTAACCAGATCCTGGCTGTACCAATAATAAGCCTCCCCCTCCGACCGTACTACAAAGGTGTCAGTTTGCCTCTGTGCCTCCATACCGTTCATGGTAGGGACTACTGCTATGCCAAAAGTTGCATAAGGTCTCTTCCTAATAGGTTCATGGGGCATTTGGCAGAAAGTACTATTTTACTTCTCTGGGTCATGCCGAGACTGGATCAGTTATTGCTATGTCATGGGAAAGTGGTTCCCTGTACAACTGTCCGTTTGCTGCTTTCACTAATATGAAATCAGGTGACTCAGAGTGTTCGGTAACTTTGAAGGATGTATCAAAGTTCGTGATGCTCCTGAATCACACAAAATTTGATTTCTCTCCTTCTACCAGAAGTGTAACTTCCGGTTTCGTATCTGCTAAATAGAGCTCTAAGCTCAGTAGTGCCAGATCTAAAACTTCACTTTCCCCAACTTCTACATCCAGTTGCATGTCATCTGCTTCTTCTAAGGTATTTACATCATCCCCCTGCTCATTAGTCTCTTCTGAAGACTGCTGAGCAGCATAACTGTCATATAGTCAATCCTCATCTTCCTTATCCTTTTTTTCCGCAGGTGCCTTGCTCCTGCAATCCCTTGCCAAATGTCCCTTCTTACCGCAATTGAAGCATTCACCTTTTTTCTTTCTGCTCTCATAAATTTCTGAGTTTTTGTCAGAGCGTTTGTTACCCTGAATATTTTGCTTGCCCTTTTTGGCTGCTTGTACTACAAAAACTTCCGCACCGTCTTCAGCTGTGAAGACCTGCGTTTTCTTTTCTTTTACTGTTAAAATGTTTTTCGGCATGTCTAGCATATTCTAACAAGGCTTGAAGCCTACTTGTTCGGTGATCTATCATGTGCTTCGTGATGAAGCTATTGACAGGGGCAATACAACCTTTCAAAATGCATTCTTCAATTGTTGTTCATATGAACTATCATTTTTGATTTTCAGGAACAGGCATGCCACTATGGTTATTAAAACATTCTAACAATCTACCATAGTATGCATCCACAGTTTCATTATCTTGTTGTACACACTGGTTAATGCAAGTCCAGTCTGCCCTAGGTTTCCATTTTTCAGTAATGCGGTCTGTAAGACCCTTCAATCTAGTATCTAGTTCTGCGTCACTATGTAGGAGTGGCCTGTGTTGTGCGTCACGGGCATTCCAGGTGCCACAAATCATGTGCCAGTCTGGACCTAAAATTTGTCTAACTACTCTTTCTACCTCTTCCCCATTTAAGTGGTAACTTAATCTCATACCCTGTAAATCCTGTAAAAATTTCTCAAAGTTAATTTTCGGATGCGCAATTCCTTCTGTAGCTTTGCGGATGTCTTCCGGTGTCCATGGTCTGTATACTAAGAGAGTTGAGGCCTGGCCCTCCTGTCCTGCCTGCGGGTTTGGTACTTCTATTAATGGACAGATTTCCTCACCCTCATCTAATAAATTCTCGCTTGGTTGAACATCTACAAGTGTTTGGCGTGTTCGGGATCTAGTCCCGATAGGTTCTCTTACAAATGGATGTCTTAATATCCCTGTTGTCTCTGGGTAGCGTGGGGGTCAGCCGCCCTCCGCTTCATATTCTGAGTAAGGCATCGGTGGACGTGGTAGGGGAGGGACCGATGCTACTATTACATTATTATCCTCTTTGTCTAAAAATAATGCCTTTGCATTTTATTTTTCTGTTCCTTCGGTTCGCTTCCTCAATCCACCTATGTGCTTGAGGTACACCCAACTGTCGTTGCTTTTTTGCCTGACCTTCTGCGTCAGATTTTAACTGTCTTAAAAGTTTTATTAATGCCATTTTATCCAATTTACCATCAAAGTCATACTTGTTAACCCATGTTGCAAAATATCTCACATTATCTGCTCTCTGTAATTGCATATATTTTGCATCTTCTGTTAGGCGGGTCACGTGACCCTTTAGTGCACTCATTTCCCATGTCTCTGAAAGAAAAAGAAGAGAGAGAGAGAGAGAAAAAACAACAGAACTGTTACGTAACCCTTTCTCTTGTACCACGTGGTATCTCTATTCCCCGTATTCACAGTAGTGTCTAGAATGACTGTTTACTTTGTTTTGCTTTATTTCCTGATCTATGACTCAAGATACAATACTTGACTACCTCTCCCTGCTATCACAAACCTTAGCAATAGCACAGTGTAACCTGGTCCCCGATCTAAAACAAAAACAAAGAGAGGAATTCTGCTTACCCGAGCCTCCTGCTTATGTTTGATAGGCTTTTAGGACCCAGTTTTCCGCTTTTCGGCCACAGATCAGACAAGTGGACAGCCTCTTTGGGCACGACAATTCAGTCGGAGGTCTTTCCTTCTTCTGCGCAGACTTCAATACCACCTATATATTCTGACCTGTAGCTTACCAAGGGAATTCCGGCACGATTAGGACCAAGATGTTAAATAAATTTGTTAGAGTCAGACTGTAAAAATCATTGAGTTATTCAAACACAATGTCAATTAATAACAAACAATAATGCAGGAGCAACTCAGATATCACTAATGTACATTAGGAGGCAAAAAACCATACACAAAGTTTGTATAGAATTTTGACTGCTTTATTGACCAAAACACATTGGTTATATACATTTCATTATCAGTTTTGCCCACCTTACTGGTGTGGTCAGTGACAGGGTCTTTACATCATAGTTATTCATAAAAGTGCTGATTTTGTGTTTTCAAAAGTCCTTTTCCCATGAGAAAGTTGCAGCCTTGCAGACAGCTGGTCAGTCACGATGACCTCCTGAGGATGTAGCCAATTCAAGGTTCTCTGATTAGTTCAAATACAATAGATGTAAGTCTTCCTTAAAGCCTCCTTTTGTTTCTCTTGTCCCCAGCTGGCCACTATCAGAGATAGTGCAAAGGCTACTTCCTGGTGGAGGCAGGAAAGAAGACATACATGCAAACAGATTTATTATTTTCCAACTTTGCAAAATAATCTTTACTTGAAAGACATGAGCCAGACTGCATCTGCAAGCTGCCAAGGTCAAATTTCTGATTACACTGCAGCTTGTGCTTCAAGCAATAATATGCAGGTTTATTTCTTCTATTATTCTAGCAAGACAGAATTAAATGCATTACCTAACCTTTATGGATTTAAGTACATTTATTCCTAACTAAAGCACACATTTCTCTATATATTTGATCATACAACTTATATGTGTTTGAATGATTAAATACACATCTTCCTAAGCAGCACACATTGTGAATATATTTTTCTAGGCAGCATGTATGTAAATATATTTTCTAAGCAGCACACATTGTAAATATATTTTTCTAGGCAGCATGTAGATTTTTCTAACATGAGGAAACTACAATGGTACCTAAAGAATGTATGGTCTCAACAATGTCAAAGTTTGGAAACAGTTATACCACTAATCCCTTGCCTTCAACATGAGTTTCAATGGTGGGCTCAAGCTTGTCACCTCAACAGGGGACAGCCTTTTACACAACCCACAGCCAGGCAAACACTGACAACAGATGCATCGGATTACGCCTGGGGAGCACACATGGCAGGCAAATGTATTCAGGGCACGTGGCCCACAGAACAAAGGCATCTTTCAAATCTAGGTGCTTAGGATTTCCCTCTCTCTTCCCCCTTGGCTGACCTGGTGTGACTTAGTTTGAACTCTACAGTTCCCTACAAAATGGTGTCTACAGGACTGCAATCAGTTTCTCTCAACATTTAAACAGATTGAACTCTACAGTTCCCTACAAAACGGTGTCTACAGGACTGCAATCAGTTTCTCTCAACATTTAAACAGATTGAACTCTACAGTTCCCTACAAAACGGTGTCTACAGGACTGCAATCAGTTTCTCTCAACATTTAAACAGAGTAGGTTACACACACAAAAAGCATTTGTTAAGCTTTCACTTACAGTGCTTTGTAATTAAGCAGGTCACCATAGTGGTCAGCCATAGGGCTCTTTGTTTCTACTTGAGTGGTTGCCTCCTTCCCCTGTAACTGCAGTAAATTGACTCTTACATTAAGAGCTGTAATACTTACCTTATAGCTTTAGGACACCTTAGGAAACCTTGTAAACTGCAATAGCCCCGCTATGTTTGCTCTCGCTATGCTCGGGCTCTCTTCGCTCCCCTCCCTGCCCCCAATTCTCTCCCGCCCCCAGTACCTCTAAATTTATAGTACTATAGCCACTCCCCCACTTTCTAGATCCTATCTGCTTTCATCTGGGATAATTCCACCAACCCCCATTCTACTACTTACATTTTAATAGCACCTATTAGCTTTCATCTGGCATTCTCCCATCCCCCTTCCAGTACCTTTACCTCACCACTCTATCTTCTGGTGTTGCATCACCAGGTAAAACAGCTCCCTAACTCACTAGCCGAATCACAGGTAATGATATACTCCTCTTTACTACCCCTCTTGTTCACACCATACATCCTTACCTTGTATGAAAACCAGTTTCTCACGGGATTTCAGGTCCCAAAAGGCCATACTATCACACCAGCTGTAAATCCTTCCACCTTCAACCATACTTACAGTACCAGATCCTATCCAACATCTTGTTCAGTCTATCAGCATCTCAACCCCAGGCACATTAGCTCTAGATCCAAACACTACCACAAACTAATAAACAAATTCCTGAAGTTCATCACCAAGTATAGACTCAACCTAATACTTGGTGGTGATATTCACCCCAACCCTGGCCCACTCACTTCAGATACACATACCCCCTCTACTTGCAATCTAAGCTACAAACCTACACTTAATAGGCCAACTAACTCTCTCCTAGTCTGTCATCTCAATATTAGAAGCATTAATAACAAGGTACATGAATTGCAGGCACTTCTGGATGTCCACTCCCCTGAGATTCTCTGTTTATCTGAAACCTGGTTAAAACCTAACACTAAAGACAATGAAGTGTTACTACCTGGGTACAACATACACAGGCTGGATCGTGCTTCGAGGAAGGGGGTTGGGGTAGCTGTACTCTATAAATCTGAGTTGAATGTCACCATAGATGTAATACAACCTCCTCAGATTAATAACGCAAAGATTCTTACCACCAAATTGCAACTTAATAAAAATAAATGCATTAATATCATCTGTATGTACATTCCCCCAGGTAACAATATATCTACATTTGAAGATATCCTGCACTGGCTATCATGTCACTACCCCCAAGAAACCCTACTACTTGGAGACTTTAACATAGACTGGGGCACCTGTTCCTCAGAATCCCCAACAACCCATATTAACCGGCATGCATTTACACAAATCATATCCACCCCTACCAGGATAGGTAAACCCAACCAAAAAGAAAGTATACTTGACTGGGTACTCATAAACAGTCACCCCCAACTGTACACCTCTGGTACCCTCCTTAATGGCCTAAGCGATCACCTTCTCACATATGTAATTAAGCACAAAACCATTAATTCTCAACAACCCTTACTCAGAAAGGTTAAAAACAATAAAAACTTTGACCCTGCCAAATTCCAACAAGAACTAAACTCATGTAATTGGGCTATTCTAAAACACCTCCCCTTAGAGGAAGCAGTAGCATACTTTAACAACAAATTCCTTGAGATCCTTGGTTTGCATGCACCTGTTCGTTCAAAGAGAACCAAGGCAAAAACTGCACCATGGCTTTCTATAGAGTCTAAACTCAAAATTACCCTTAGAAACAAAGCATGGGCTTTATGGCATTCTTCTAAAGACCCTCAGATCACATTAAATACAGGCAATCCAGGAACGAAACCAAAAAATCAATTTTACAAGACAAAAAACAATACTACTGTAATTTACAGACAGTAAATCAAAATAACCCTCAGAAGTTTTGGGCAGGTTTAAATAATCTACTACATCCTGGACAAACTTCAACCCCAATCCCTGCTACTACTATTGATAAAACCCTGAAGATGTTTCTGATAGTTTTAACCAATTCTTTACTGAGACAATTCAAGCCCTAGCTAGCCAACTACCTCCTAGCTCCCCTGGTCCTGAAAGTAGCACGCCTAGAAACCTACTTGCGTGCAGCTTGCAACCAGTCACCACTTCACTTATCCGTAGCTTGATCAAAAAATTAAAACCCACTACACTTTCTGCTGATCAACTTCCTGCCGAGTACCTACAAAAATCAGCTGATGCTATTGCTTACCCTGTCTCAATACTAATCAATCGAACCATAGTAGAAGCTAAAATTCCCACCATCTGGAAAATATCCTATGTAATCCCACTTCACAAAGGAGGCAGCTCTACTGAATTCTCCAATTATAGGCCAATAGCTATACTCTCTCCACTTGCAAAGATTATCGAAAAATGTATTCATAGACAACTCATGCACCACCTAATCCAAAATCGCCTTATGGCAGACACTCAGCATGGCTTCCGTCCTCATCACAGCACTACTTCAGCCCTCCTAGCCTTTACTAACACCTTAAACCATAATCGCAACAATAATTATATATCCTCAGCCCTCTTTTTGGATCTTTCCAAGGCATTCGATATGGTTGATCACCAACTTTAATCCACACCCTGCAAACATTCTGTCTAGATACTGGAGCCCTCCAATGGTTTCAATCCTACCTGAATGGTCGACAGCAGGCTGTCCTCTGGCAGAACAAACTCTCTAACCTTCTACCTAACACCCTTAGAGTACCACAAGGCTCTATACTAGGGCCCTTGCTGTTCTCCATCTTCATTAACTACCTTTATACTGTCATCCCAAAAGTCAGCTGTATCCAATATGCTGATGACTCTACTCTGATTTGCTCAGCCACATCTCCAGTAGAGTTATGGTCAGCTACCAGACCACCTTTAATACAATAGAAAACTGGCTTTCTGTACATCGTCTGATCCTAAATCCCAAAAAAACTAAAATTTCACCAACACGTAGGTCTACCGCTTTCACGTTTACCATAAAATCGAATGATGGCACAATAATCTCCCCTGACCCATCTACAAAACTATTAGGTGTCATCATAGACAATAATCTAAAATTTGACCTACATGTTAACCAAACTATCAAAACCATCAATAAAAAACTAGGGTCACTTTACAGAATAAAAGCCTTCCTAACCCCTCCAGCTAAAATTGCCATAGCTCACTCTCACCTTCTTTCAACCCTTCTGTATGCATCCCCTCTACTCCCGAATTTAAACAAGACTGTCCTTAACAAACTCTCAATTTGCTACAACCACATTGCCAGGTTTGCCACTGGGCTGCCTTTTAGGACACATCATTGCATCAATCTAAATCAGCTTGGGTGGCTTGAACTACCCAGCCTAATCCAGTATAACCAACTGATTATGGCCTATAAAATCCTCTATAATCCGGACAATACTCCTGCACTTAAAAATATTATTACCCCCTATAACAATCCTAGACCGCTTTGATCCTCTAACAAACTACTAATTCAGACTAGCAAAATTAATAACACAGCCGGTGATTCTCTCTTTGCAAACTCTGTAAGTAGATCCCGGAACTCTCTTCCAGCTGATATTACCTTACTTTCCACCTTAGGTCAATTTAAAACTAGACTCAAACAACATTTGTCACTTAACTGGCTATGTCAATGTATCAAGCCTGGATAACTCGAATGTGTAAAAATCTGTTAACCAGTTTACTGTGTAATTTAATTTAATCCTGACTTGTGCTCAGGATTAACTGTAACCTGTGGAACTTGTTTAACTTGCTTACTTATGTAATCTCTGTAAATAGTCTGTTTGTAATATGTAATGCTGGTATTATGTAATGCTGTATCTGCTTACCCTTGGAGCTTTTCTCCCCGGGCCTCTGCTGAAAATGAACATGCATCCAGTCGGACTATCCCGGTCAACAAATGTAAAATAAATAAAATAAATAAATAAATCTTCACATCAATCAAAAAGAGATGCTAGCTGTACAAAATGCACTTATAGCTTTCAAGGACCTGCTGCATCCAGGACAACTACTACTAAAGACAGACAACACCACAGTTATGTGGTACATAAGCAAGGGGGCACACACTCCTACCCCCTATGCAGACAAGCTATGACCTTGTGGAACACAGCTATAAACCTTCAAGTTCATCTGCAAGCACAATTCCTGCCAGGAGACAAAAACACACTGGCAGACAACTTAAGCAGAAACATCATGGATCCCCATGAATGGGAGTTGAATCCACAAATATTCAGAATGATAACACAGAAATGGTGGAGCCCGGACATAGATCTGTTTGCATCCCCAATAAACTGCCAGCTACAAAAATTCTGCACAAGGAGTTACCATCCATAAGAATGGAAAGTGGATGCCCTCTCATTCAGCTGGGAGAACCTACAAGTATATGCTTTTCCACCACTACCTCTCCTGCCAAAGGTACTCCTAAAAGCCAGGCAGGAAGAGCCAAAGATGATCCTGATTGCACCAGACTGGCCACGCCAGCACTGGTACCCAATCTTAAGGAGCTTAGCACAAGAACCACCCTGGATTTTGCCTCAAAGCCCACATCTGCTGACTCAGCACAACAAACAAATACTACACAGCCAGCTAAAGACCTTAAACCTAGCTGCATGGAAGATTCCTTAGTCAAGCAAGCAATGCCTCTCCCCAAAGCTGTTATGGATGTCATTCTGGAGGCCAGAAGGCCTAGTACCAGGAAAGCTTATTCGGATAAATGGAAGAGATTCTGTGCCTGGAACCAAGCTCACAGCCTTGACCCTCTTGTCCCAAACATTCCTCAGCTACTACAATACTTAACTGAGATGCTGGACAAAGGACTCTCCTTCTCATCCATCAAGATCCACGCCTCTGCCATCTCTGCTCATTACAACATGGATCCACCAATTTTCTCTAATTCTCTGTTAAAACAGTACCTCAGAGGGGCTAAAAACATAAGACCGCCCCGTAGAGCACCTACTCCAACTTGGGACCTCAACTTTGTTTTGGAGAAGCTAACTTTACCTCCTTTTGAGCCAGCCAACACAGCAGAATTAAAATATATCTCTTGGAAAACTGCTCTGCTCCTGGCAATAACATCAGCATGAAGAGTTTCAGAATTACAGGCACTAATGTCAGTGGAACCTTTCCTCATTTTCCACCAGGACAGGGTGTCTTTAAGAACTAACCCTACTTTTATGCCATAGGTGGTATCCAGTGTGGCTCTAAACCAAACTATTCACCTGCCAACTTTTTATCCTAAACCACAGAATAAAGGAGAGGGACTACTGCACTCTTTGGACATTCACAGGCAGTTACGCTTTTACTTGAATAAAACCAAAGTTTTCAGAAAATCTGAACAATTACTGGTAGCATATGCTGCAGGAGCACAGGGAAAAGCCATTTCAAAACAGACCATCTCAAAATGGATAGGACATTGTATACGTTTCTGCTACATATACCATGGAAAACCTGTACCTAGCAGCATTAGATCTCACTCCACCAGGGCAACAGCCACTTCAACTGCCTACCTCAGGGGAGTACCTACCAAGGATATTTTGGAAGCAGCAACTTGGAGTTCTGTACATACTTTTACCAAGCATTACCATCTACCTCTATACTCTAAATCCAGTGCTGGCTTCACCACTGCAGTGCTGCAGGGCTTTATAGCCACCCCTAATGCCTTATAGAACCAGCCACCCTTCCTCAGCTTTGGGATTCTACCCAAGTGTAATGACTGCAGCAGTGTAACATGATGAACATAGTACAGTTTTGTAGCTACCATAAATGTAGATGTTCGAGTGTATACACTGCTGCAGTCCAGGTTACCCTCCCTCCTTCCCCTCTTACTGGCTGGTACGTACCTATGTCTTCTATCCTTACTACCTATGGGGAGTATTTGCTGGTAGCTGTAAGTTGTTTTTTGCTTTTCTTATGTATGTTTTATTAGCAATTGAAATTGCCTACCTATTTAGAGGCACCTGACATCTGGGGCAAGAAAAACTGAAAATAATGGCGTCGGCTGCATCTTATATACCCCTGTCACACTGACGTCAGGGAGGAGGTGACAGCAACCAATGCCGGTCCAAGACTTTGGAACTCAGGCTGACTGGGGAACCACCTGATGGCAGGATAACCCAAGTGTAATGACTGCAGTAGTGTATACACTCTAACATCTACATTTATGGTAGGTACAAAACTGTACTTTTTGAGTCTATTGTTGAAAAGTTTATTAAACTTAATAAAATAAGCCTACTGAAGTAACGAAAGTAAAAACTGCATATTTTATTATCAGAAGAACCACTTTAGATGATGAGGGCATAATTATACCAAAAGGAAATGGTAAAAAAAAAGAAAACTCCCTTTGCACACGATCTTTAAGCCTTCCACAGTGTTGGCATGTAGAAGTCTGCTAATACATTGTATACTCATTTTGCTGTCGTGGGAATTCTTTTAATCAAGTGCCTCAGCACATACTATTGGAGGTTATGTCATAATACAGGTTAATGTGGTCACTGCTAATTCCATTTCATTCCTTTATGAATACATTGAGAATCATGTCCATATACATGGCATTCTAATTAACCTAGTGTGAGCCTTCATCTCCTTGGAGAGTGCAGCTGGTGTCTACTCCTGTTGGGTATCTTCCTAGATAGTATATCAAGACTTAGAAGGGTTTGGAAGGTGTCAATTTTGGAGCTATAGAACTGACATTCTCATTTCCAAATGGTGTCCATTTTGTCCACCTCTGACTGTGACTTTCAACATGAACTCGAGTGATTTACTGAAGACTGTGAGGCAACTGGAAGAAGAATCAAGACATTCAAGTCAGTGATCATGGCAGCAGTCCAACAAAGAGCCACTTGTTGTCTGTAGGTGGTGGGGAGAGAACGGCTGCCACAAGCAGAGGAGTTTAAATGTTGTGGAGAATTTTTCACTACTGATGGGGAAGTATGGGAGAGGCAAGTCACTGAGGCAGTATCCAGTTTTGTTGGCTCTGATCTAATCTGTGGTGAAAAAGTGGGAGCTGCATTGTTAGATCAAGCTCTTGGTTTTCCAAATGTATCTCAAGCACAGATGCACCTGTTTACTTCATGTGTGGTCCTGGACGTCTAACCTATTTGAATAATATTTATTTTCACAAATAGATGTATCATATCGTTCATTGCCAGATTTTAACAGTTGGACATTTGCATCTGTTTTCGCGTATCCATTCTGCTCTTATCACTGTCTTTTCTCACACACCATCTTATTATCTGTAGCGTTTTCAGACTCCATCTCCATTATCGTTTAAGTACTTTGCAAAGGACTGGACCTCAGCTTTCCTATTACTGTACACACTTCTCACAGAATCCAGTTGACTGTGAGGGATGTCCCTCCTATAATCGGTTAGTTACACAATAAGGTCAGTGGAGATTTAGATGCTCTCAGCTCTACTTTTTTCTTCTAATTTTACAGCATCTTAGCTATCGGTCATCAAACATTTGGCCTGAAAAGATCTTCCTGCCATAGACCTGTGGGGTTCAGTTTTCTGGAGTAAGTTCCATTTTTTACATGATGTACGTTCAGATGGCATAAGAGGTTCTGTATAATGCAGTCATCCATTGTATTTCTTCACCAGACAAGAGTAAATAGGAGACCTGTAGTTTCCTTGTTGCAGTGAATCTTCTTTCTTCTTGTTGTGCAGCACACGTCCATTACCTCCCAGTCTTCTGGAATATTCTCAGCCTAGCATTGGTGGTTTTACAGCACAGACTGTAAATCCGCACTCTCAGATCAGTGTAAATGGTTTTATAGCATAAGCTGTGTATCAGCTTCACTCTTAGTTTATTGTGCTCTCTTTAAGTATGTTGAAGAAGGCCTAACTTGTGCCAATACTTCGTGAGGCCTTGTCCTTGGAGAACAGTGCAACTTCTTTATGTTTACTACTTCTTTAGGTATTATCTTGATGCTACTGTTTCACATAAGCTTAAACACCTACTAGAAACATTCTGAATGAAAAACATTCTAGCTATTATCCATTTGTCTGTGATTGTCTCCCCTCCTGTGTCTCTTCAGTCCCTCCTGCGTCCAGTTCCACTGATGCACATAAGATGGACTGTCTCCTTCATTGAACCTGTGTGTGTTGCAGAAGTATTTTCTCTCTTTCCATCTTTATCTTTCCGTTTCCCACATATATGTGTCGGGTTTCTCACCATTGTTACTTTTGTTTTTGAAGAGCTGTCCCTTTGGATTTTAAATGATTTTTCACAGATGCAGATGCCACAGTGCTGTCTTAAACCTATTGCTTGTTTTAGGCATCTTTTGAATTCTCAGCAATATACAATCCTTTCTGCATACTGTTTACTTTCCATGCTTTTTGACATCTGTTCTGCCTCTTCACTCAGCCTGCCAAAGTGTACATTTACAAAATTTTAAACTTTGGTTCCCAGCTGTGGGTTGCTTTCTTGAAGGGCTACTTGAACATGGGTATGCATTGTAATTCTTAGGACTGTAATTGTGATCATTGAATTGTGGGACTGTTATGCTGGCAGTGGCAGAGTATGTGCTAATTCTTAGGTTGTATTTTAGATGAAACTCGCTATATCAAGATACTGTGACTTTGGGGTTAGTATACATAGCTAGCAGGGGAGTATGGGAGATGCAGCCCCAAATCACTAGATTTGGGGGGGGGGGTTACCTCCTTGTAGAAGCACTTTAACATATAGAAGTAAATTTTAACCACGATTTTAGGCTTTGCATCTAAGAAATGGAGCCATTCATGTCATTCAGAATTGCTGTCTCTAATTCATTTATGGTATTTTATTCCCACAACATATGCTACCTTAGTGTTAAAGAGCACAAAAACAAAGATTTCATACTTCCTGATGGTTTTCTTATATAGCTGGACCATTAGACCCTCTTATGTTATGTCTGGATAGGTATGATGCCTGTTCAAACAGCAGCCTGTCTGTCACAAGTCAAGTGGTTTTGCCCTCTACCTGTTTCTCTGACCCTGCCTCTTTTTTCTTTCTCTCTTTCTCTGTCGCTGTGTCATGTGCTTTCATTCTCTGCACTCACCTGATGGCCCTGATATTGCTCAATACTAATATCCAATGGGTGTGGTGTGAAGAGTTCCTTTCTCAGCAGTCTGTTTTTGTCCTTGGATCACCATTTCGGATATTTTCCCATTACTGTAGCGCACTTGAGACTGATAAATAGTGGCATTGCAGAATATCCAGTCCAAGCTGCTGTGGTTCAGATGTGCTAAAACCTGACTGATAAAAATATCACACTGTTGAGTGGCAGAATGCATTACAGTTAGTGTAATATGACTTTATTGGCTTTCTCTCTCTCTTTTTTTTTTGCTAAGCACACACAATTGTTTTAAAGGTGACAATAATTCCAAAGTCAGCAATTTCACCAATAATTTTAGCTTTATTTTTCCATGCTACAGAGATCTTCATTTTAATGTCCACAAATCATATATAACAGGATGTAAAATTTGGTATGAATGGGGTCGTACAGCCTCCTTGCCTTAGTGTACAGGTATTATTCACCAATATATTTCATTGAGTTGCAGTTCACCAAGCAGAACATAGCAAATATATAGTTTTCTGAAACTGCTAAGTTGGAGAACTAGCCACTTGACTTTGATATGGGGAAGATATGATTTGTTATATTTGTGATAGACCCTTGCTGGTACTAGACCACCACAGACAATAGTTTTTTGTATTGTAAGCATTAGTTCATTGAGGTGTCATTTTAAGGAATTCTGTTTGATGAAACAAAACTAACTGGTCTTTACTTCATTTGATTGACCATAAATAAACAGTGTAAACTTCAGCCTTCTCCAAAATACACATATTAGCAATTTTAATGGATGGGTTAGAGATACAAGTTCCACTGTCAGTGTGAGAAGCGTGAGAATGCATACAGACTAACTGAAATAAAATTGTCTATGTCAATAGTCTGAGCACAGACTTTTTTTTTTTTTTAACTCCAACCTCAGTAAGTGTGTTTATTAGAAAGGAAGTGTTTTTTTTTTGTACAGTCGGTGTACTATGTACATTCATAACATTAGCGGCCTTCACTGTTGTAGCGGGCAGCTTGGCTGTTGATCTTGCTGAATCTCTTTTCTGACTCTGTGACAGTAGTTTCAGGCAAATGATAGGCATTCATTATGTGTAGAGAGTTGAGAATGTAAACATGTCATGATTTATGCCACAACACTCTATGCCTTAACATGATATATGAAGGGATTTGATTGGCAAAATGATGAACTGCAATTTTTTTTTTCATGCAGAGCAGTTAATCTTAAGAAATCTGTGTAGCACAATGCAGTGGAGTCTAACGAGGGTTTGTTGACTTTTATAACAAGGGGCATTCCTTTAAATCCAGCAATGGATAATTATATAATTTATAATGTACTCGGAGAGATTCTAGGAAACGGGAAGTCCTGCAGTATACAAATTATTGTTTTCAAAGGAAATCCATGAGCACTGAGCTGTTATTACTAGTAATACAATTTTAGTTTACTTCTACAGACAAGGTTGCACTGCAGTGGTCTTTGCATGGCATCCTGATATTCTGAACCATAAAATCGGATGTGTGGTAGGAGTGCACTTCTCGTGCATGAAGTCAACAACCAGTAAAGACAGAAAAAACAACAGTAAAGTAACAAATTTAGTAGCACAGCTGCATACCAATGCAAAAAGCTGCCTATAGTGCATGTTGTAGCTTATTCGCTTGTTTGGGTAGCACAGAAGGAATAAGAGCTACACTGGAGTTATGTTGACCACTGCAGGTGTAAACTAGCAAACCCATTCATAAAAAGTTCTGTATCAGGGAATGAAATAACTCATTGTGCTAAGATTACAGAGGATAAGCTGAAAAAGAAGGAACAGTAACATTTATAAATAACAGCAGTAACTGTAGAACCCAGGCAGTTGTGAAACAACAAAGAATCAAATAAAAACAAAACGTACAAGCAATATGTGCTAAGAGCAAACTTGCAGTCTTTATTGTGCCTGAAATATTCGGAAATTGTGAGTACTTTTATCTAGGAACGTTGATGTTATTGCTTTAAAATATTAGATAAGATAATAAATAGAAAAAAAAATCTGCGGGGGTGTTGTGCTAAATTGATGACAAAGCAAAGAAAATAAATAGAAAAAAATGTATTTCAGGAATGAAGCACAACAGTTTTCATGTACATATTAACTACTGTTATTACAATGCTCTTGAGTCTTGCTTTTGTCTGGCTTTACCTTGTTTTTAGTTTTAACTTATTTTGGTGAGATTTAAAGAGTAAAAATCTTAAATGACATGGCTAAACCCAGTTAAATGATATGCTTAGAGCTTTGTATCACGCTAAAGAAGCTTACAGGATTTTAATTCATCTGGGTTAGTTATATGAAATCTTACTTATAGGTCAAACAATGAGATATACTAAAGTATAGTCAGAAGAGCTTCTTTTGGTCCTTTGACAGGCTGTGGATAACTACTGGATTCTGATCAGGCTGGTTGATCTGCGTACAGAAGTGATGCCTGGTGGACATTCTATCACCTGTAACTGTTCTACCCACATTGTTTCCTAGCTCAAAGGGGTAAATGGAAAAGGGTATATTATATCTTTTGTGTCTTAGGCTAACTTTACCTCCTAATAAAGGTGTTCTTGCTTAGTATTCTTTCAGTATAGGAAGAGCTATTTTTGGGATTAAACTGTTCTTAGCGGCCCCATCTCCGTGGTCAGTAGGTTTTGCTTTATTTTACTTTGGCAAGAGGATATTTTAATTTGTTTAAACAGAGGGCTAATATAATTTTTATAAATGATATACTGCACACTTCTGCTTTGCCTAGAGCATCTTCATTTCCCGTGTCTGTAGTGCTCTCAGAACTTTTTATCTATAAATCTTGGCAAGCCACATGTGGAAGCCACATCAGTGGGTGATATGCAGCTTAACCTTGATCAGATTAATCAGTATTGATCATGAAGTGGATTTTTTTAACATAATTCCTCTGAATTGTCTTTCCTTGATATGTTGACTGGAGATTCTGTGACTTTTAATTCTCCAAATCAGCACTGTCACTCTGAATACATATGCAAATTTTAAAACATTTGTTATCTCTGCCTGTAATGAAATATTTAAGTATTTGCATTCCCAGTAACATTTCTCATGACCCTGATTAGCTTTGTGGATTTTTTTTTCAGAACCTATAGCTGTTCCTGTTGATTTCTACATCCATTTTGCGAAAGGTCCAAAACCGATGACAAAGCTTCTCCTAAGCCAGTTGTCGGTTTGCCAGTACTCAGTGAGGCATTTCGCAGCCCCTGATACTCGCTACTTTTGAGTCACAGGCCTCTACCAAGACCCATTCGAAGTCCAGTATGCCACGAGATTCTCAGAGTATTGAACCCGTGGATGTCTCTCAATTGGATGGGTCCAGAGCCGCTGAGCAGGCACCGGCTTCTGAGGGTGTTTTCAGACCTCAACATTTTTATATTAAACCGAGGTTTAAGGTCAAAAACAACTTCTATGTCTAAAAAACCATTTGGCCAGCTGGTAGATTAGGCTTTTCAACAGTCAGCAACATTTTGTTTTCTGACCTGAGGTGTTGATTAGGATGGTACATGGTCAATATGGAGGAGAGGGAAGGACAAGACTGAAACAACTGTTACTATGGCAGCTGTAATGTTTCTCATCTTATTATCCTCATTGAAGATTAGTTGGAGGTCCCTTACAATTTTATAGAGATTTTTTTAAGTTTTGGATGATATGCTGACACCAGTGGAGCTCTGTTACATGGGGTCATCTATTTATACTGGAACAACTGTTACTATGGGAGCTGTATTGCTCTGACTACTGCCATATCACACTCCCAGGCGGATTGACCCTGAACAAGTGTGGCTTATGTGAACTGTGTATCTTTCTGCCTCACTAGAACAAATATGGTGATATTGAAGAAATTGACTGTAAATAACTGATTACTTTGTGGGGCTGGGATGATTACTGCTTCTGTGCAGATGCATCTTTCTGTCTATTGATTTCCTGTAGACATGTCTGTAATGTCCCACAGCTTGGATATGCAAATTAAACATCTTGTTAAGTCCTCCAAAGCTAACTATGAAACCAAATTAGCATACCTGGCTAAGGATAATCACAAGGCATTCTATAACTACATCAGAAATCTTAAAGGAAAAGCTCAGATTTGCACCAAACTGGTAGTACAGTACCACTCATATGAAACCTGTGAAAATTGCCAACCTGCTAGCAGACAGGTTCAGCAAAAACATCACTCCACTGTCCTCACCAGTCATACCCCAAAATATGGCCACCACCAGTCCTCTATCTAATATCTCCAGTGAGCTGGTCATAGCCACCCTTTCCAAGGTCAAAAATACAACCTCTATGGGACAGGACAACATCCCAGGCTAAATGGTTTAAAACAGGAGCTGGTGTGACCATTGGGTACTCTCTTCAATCACACTCTAAGCACTGGCTTTGACCCACCCAAATGAAAAACTGCAACTATGATCCCTTTGCACAAAGGGGTGTCCTTCAGCTAACCCCGGGAATTATAGACACATAAGCATAACCAGCCTTATCTGTAAGGCCATGGAAAGAATCATCATGGACCTAATCAACAAGGATAGAGGAGACTTTCAGACTCTTCACCTGACCCAATTTGGTTTTGTTAAAAGCAGATAATGCTTGTTAAACTTGGTGGACTTTTTTGCAAATGTCAACAAAGCCTTGGATAAAGGCAAAATGGTGCTTACTGCCTATCTATACTTAGCCAAGGCCTTTTACATTATCCCCCACTCAGGCATCATCAATAAACTCATCCAGCTGGGGATAAATCCATATGTCATTAGATGGGTAGCCAACTGGCTCACTGACAGAATGCATACAGTCAAAGTGTGGGATTCCACCTCTACCAGCAGACCTGTTATTAGTGGTGTTCCACAAGGATCTGTGCTGGGTCCGCTTCTATTTGCAATAAATTTCTCAGAAGTTCAGGTGAAAATAGATGGCCTGTGGCTTACCAAGTTTGCTGATGACTGCAAACTGGGTACAATCATTAAAACCCTGAACAATGTCACCATACTACAAAAAGGACTTACACAGACAAATGATTAGTGCCAAAGCCATGGACTCAAAGCAAAAAAATGTGTTATCATCCCCTTCGGTAAAGGTGAAGTCCTAGCAAATTACAACATTAACAATACCCCTATATTTAAACCTAGTGGTGAGAGACTTGGGAATGCAGGTTGATAGCAGCTTTAACTTCAGTCATCATGTGTCTACAATAGTGAGGAAGGCCTTCTGTGTTGTCCATTTCATAAGTAAGGGAATAGCATCCAAAATGAAGGCGGTTATAACTCCTGTATACTCATCCCTCATCAGAACAATAAAATGTACTTCACCAGACATCTGCAGTAGCTGGAGAGACCTCGGAGGTTTTTCAACAAGAAAATTAAAGGCCTTTATCACATAGGTTCATAGGTTCATACTAGGCTATCTGCCCTAGGGCATTTATAAGCCTAGCCAGAGTGTGTTTGGCTTTCGCCACCCATTTTAAATTAATTTTGCTATGCCCTTTTTCGAGGTTAGTATACTGTGCCTCTGTCTAACAGTGACACAGAAGTGATACCCAGAGTAAACCTATGATCTCCCATCCACTCATCAAGATTCCTCTTGAAGAGAGTCAATGAGGGACTCTGCCTAACCTGGACTGGAATTTTATTCCAGACCTACACGGGCAGACTGAAGGCACTGTCGCTATACTCTGTGTCATATAGACTGCTTAGAGGTGACTTGTGCCTGGCCTACAGGGCAGTCTCGGACCTGCCTTAATGGGAATGCTGCACATCTGCAGATCTAATGGGACAAGACTCACTCACTCTAGAGACTTTAACCTGGCCTGCAACATAAACAGGACTTGCTGGAGAGACAGATATGCCCCCCGGAGGCTGCCGCACCGCTGGAACAAACTCCCAATACATGTGCAACAGAGATCCTCAATGACCCTGTGTAACCATGTGACCAAGTGTAACTTGGACAATTGGATCGGAGACTGTAAATCCACTCCAGGTGTTTCACTTGTGTCTCTCTTGGATAGGGATAGTCAGTGCTGATCATCATAAATTTGTGTGATAATATAGCCAATTTCTGTTGGTCTGTGAGGAAAACAAGGGTAAAACATGGCTAGGCTTGTAAAAGCCCTAGGGCCAATAGCCTAGTAGCCTCCCATGATCCTATGATTATAGTAACCTTAGTATGAAAGAAGGTTGCACTTGAATTTAAGTACTCCGGGGAGAGTTTAATATATGGGTGGATTCTGTTGAGTCTTTAAAAGGATTCCTTGAGGAAATGAATGATATGTGTATAGATGATTAGAAAATAAATGGTCTGTAAAACAGAACTAAGTGAGTCAGTCTGTATGTGCAATGTTTGTAGAAACTCCTATTCTAGGTTTGCCACGTAGAGGTTTCCGTGTTATAGAGGCAACCTGATACCCATTGAAATGCCATTATAACTGGAATGAAATGTTATTCATTAAGGGCAACATTGTTATGCTTCAGAATAAATTCTGTAAGTTACCCCACTTTATCCAGAGTAATGTGATGACCTGTTTTCTCTTTAAGTACTTCAGGCAGGCAGGCAGCATTGCCATCTTTGTGTGGGATGTTTTTGCAGTGCCATGTAATATCCATTGTAGCTAAACAGTGTTAAATGGTAGATCATAATAACCTGATGGAATGCAAAAAAAAAATGTTTACCTGTCCTTTTCATTGACAAGTAGTTTAAGAATTTTTTTTCCACTAACTCAGTCAGGGTTCTTCCTTTCCCTGATATTATTGGTCCTCTTTATTTTCCTGGTTTTTGTTCATTTTTTGTTCTTTTTGATATTTGACTTTCTTTGATGCAATTCCTGTTTTGTGTGTGTTTTAAGTAAAATAACTCCATACTGCCTCCTTTCGGATAATGTTCTTCTGGGCCTTATTGATGCACTTGCTACAACCATCTCAGGCAGATGAAGTCTCACTTTGATGTCTCACTTAAAGGATGGTATCTAAGAGGTACAACACCAACATGATGCTACAGACAGAGAATTCTTAGTGCTCAGGTACGAATCTAAGTACAGGTGTTTGTACTGAACTCACAGTCTTCTGATCTTCTTGGCATCAAAGGCAAATGTACATCACTAACACTTCTGGATTATAATTGTATTTCTAACTTTTATCTTTTAAAGCTGCCATTTTCAGTCTTGTTCTTGAATATTGTTTTGCATCTGTGTATCAGACAAATTAATATTCTTTTCCTAGGTTTTAGGTTTCTAGTTTTGATTCTTAAGTTTGTCAGTGACATGCTTCTGTTTTAGACCGTGAACATTCTCCATTTTTCTAAATAGTTCTGTAATCATAATGCCTAATCCTCTTTGTTATATCTAAAGAAGTTTTGTATAGTCTTAACTCAGATGAGGCATTTAATCACTGTGGATTTAAATTATATTTGTTGTGTCTGCTGCTGCTTACAATGTTAAAAGTCACATTTTTTTTGTAGATAGTAAGAACAGTCATAAGAAAACAATGATTGGCTATGTCTGCAGTTATTTTCTTGGTCATATAAAATATTGTGTTGCTGTTCTTAGGGTATTCATGTACTGTGGTATTCTGAGACAGAGTCCCATGTTAAGCTACATAAACTCTACTTTTTCTGAGTTTTACTGTTCATTTTTTTCCTGTCTTTTAAGCAAAGGAAGCTGTTCTACAAATGTAGGTCAGCTACGAGATAATTATTAGCAGTAAACTAGGCCATGGTTTTCCAAATTACTTTTCCTTTCCCCTCCTCTAGCCTTAGGAGAAAGGTTGTGTTTGCAAATTACTGAGACCTGATGCCTTGAACAGGTGGGTGGGAGATGCATTTTTGTCAGACTGTGCTAGAGTTTACTTCAAAACATATACTAGGCCCATTTTCTGTAACCACTCTAGGTCATTTACACTGTCCTTCCTTTTGGTCAGCAAAGTAGCTTATTTTAATGTTCTCTGCACAGAAGAAGGGTTTTATTGTATTCAAGATATTTTTGGTTCCTACAAAGGAAGGAAAGTGGAGATATTTTCTAGATTAATTAATTCTAAACAGATTTTCTTTAAAGCAGAAAAAAGTAGTGAACTCTGATTTTTAGTCTCTCTGCTTTTACTGCTTCCTGTAAATGCAGGAGATGTATCCACGGTGCTGGGAGTTATTTGTAACATAGGAAATTCAAGGCAACTGAGTCCTGTGACCATTTACGCCTTGTCATTACCTAGACTTTGAGCTCACCCCTTCTTTCTCATGAAGGGCTAGGCCAGTTCAAGCCTGGGGTGAATTTACGATACTTGCACAATTATCTGTGCCCCCACTGTAAGATGTACTATATCACACTGTTTAATTTGCAGGGGAGTCTCTTTCAGAGTTGGGAAGGTGTGGTGTGATTAACCGGTCTCTCCTCCATGTTCTGTTTATCTGCTGGTGAAGATGTAGATCTGCTATTGGTGGGACTGTTTGATTGGTGGAGATTTAACAGATCAAGCACCAGTGGTTCCCTAAAGGCACTGAAGATACCAAATGAGGGACAGTGCTTCCAGTCTTTTCTGGTAGCTTAGGGTTTTTTTAGACAGTGATATTCTTAGGAATGTCTGGAGTCTTTCCATCTGTTTGATACGTATAGTGAGGTACATCCAAAAGGAGGCATTGTACTCAGTAACTGGCCTTATCAATGCTGAGTATAAGGGAGCAATGACTTCTTTAGATCTGAATGGTATTCACTTGATAATTAACTGAGTTAAGTGGAAGGACTTCCTGACTGCTGTCAACTCTAACAATGTTCTTATTTAGAGATAGGGTATTTTGTATGCTTTATTCTAGGGGAGGGGTTGACTACCAAAATGACAATATTGTAACAAATGTAAAAATAATAAAAACCGAACAACGGAAAGAAAACTCCAATTTAATAATGAGGTAAAAATCCCAAACGACTGAGCACTTTTGCCAGAAAATGTTATGGCTTCATCAGAGTCATTTTGAAACATAAAAAAATAGGTGTTTAAATGTAGTGATCTTGTGACTTTGCAACCAATCAAAATAGGTTACATCATAATTAAACCTTCTCCAAACAATAAATAAAAGGCTCAACTGAAGTTAAAAATGTACTAACATAAACCATATTCACAGGCTATCTAAAGATTTTAAAAAAGATGCCTTTGTAAAAAGTCAGTATTTAAGAAACTACATATATATATATATATATATATATATATGTATATATATATATATATATATATATATATATATATATATATATATATATATATATATATCTATATATATATTTATATATTAAGGTTTCGATGTGAAAATCATACAATAATTGTTCAAATTAAAAAAAGCAAGAGTAGTTAAATAATGTTTGCCCTTTGTTTCAACCCAGGGACCAATGATATATTATCATTTAAACCTGGCGGACACATGGCATTTAGCCTTAACTGCCACATATATTCCTTAATCTCAGCTTTCAAGTTGTCATCACCCCCTCTCTCATTAGGAAAAACTTTGACAAAGAAAATAAACCTTTTGAAATTGGTGCGTCTAATGCTGTGTAAAAACAGTGCGTTGTGCTTGTTTTGGTTCTTAATTGCCCTGAAATGCTCAGCTGTTGTATCGCGGATCCTACATATAGTTTTGCCCACGTAAAATCCATGGCAGCTTGTGCATGTAGCCACATAGACTAACATAGTAGTATTACAGCTGCATCTTCCAGGGTAAGAAATGGCATATTCATAATTCTGTACTAAGATGTATGGTCTGTCATTTACAAATTTACAATATTTGCATGCATCACATTTATACATTAAAGAGTTGTGTCATTTAATGTTATGACCCTCTAGTATGTTCTTTATATTTTTCCTCAACTAAACACAACCCTGGGCTTACTCCTCAAGTTTTCTTTTGTTTGGTGCTCAAAACATGTATTTCAGAATTTGTTAGCAGAGACAAAGAGTGGGGTTAAATGGTTGTATCTCAATATAAACACTTTGGAGATATTCGTCTGCCTTGTGATTTGCATGCCCCCTTCACCTGCCCTCAGAATTGGAGGAAAAGTAGTTTCTCTTTTTCTGGTCACCTCCTGTCGGGTCCTGAGCAGCAATTTTAGAGAGTACCCTCTTTCCAGGAATATCATTATAAGGGTATATAACTCATCTTTAAAGGTCTCATTGTCACTGACTAGGTGAGACAATCTCACCATCTACCCTTTGATGATGCTCTTCTTTTGATGGAGGGGGTGACAACTTTCAAAGTGTAACAAGGAATTCAAATGAGTCTTCTTCCTAAAAAATGTTACTTTGCAACCCTTCACAAGTTTTGGTCAAATGCATGTCAAGGAAATCAATTTCCCTTGGATGCCAATGGCTGGTGAATTGTTATTCAAGTAATCAACAAAAAACTTGGCCTCTTGTTCATTTCCTCTCCATAAAATGAGTATGTCATCAAAATATCTATTGTATAACTTGATTTTATTCATAAATGGAGAGGGAAAATAAAGATGTCTTCGCATTGAAGTAGGACAATGTTGGCAAAAACTGGAGTACATTTTGTCCCCATCGCCACTCCTGCGACCTGGTGGAATAACTCTCCTCCAAAACTAAGGACATTGTTTTTAAGTATGATTTCCATGAGATCCACCAATATGTTGATTTTGGATTTATCTACCCTTGTACTTTTAAGAAGGCTTTCCCGAAAAAACCCCAGCCCCTCCTCATGGGGTATAACTGAAAATAGGTTCACCATGTCAGTGGTGAAGAAGGAAAACTCATCACTGCACCCTGTTCTCTTTAAATATTCCATACAATGCCAGGAGTCTTTTAATATAGCACCCCAACAGCCACACAGGCCCATTTGTCCACAAATGCTGTAAGGGGCTCTGTCTTTGAGCCCCTTGCCACCACTATAGGTTTAAAGGGTGGATTGCATATATTTTTGTGGACCTTGGGAATGCCAAAGATGACCGGAGTAATGGGGTGTTCGACACTAAGGAATTTAAGTTCAGTCTGGTCAAGGGTTCCTGATACAAAGCATCTAACGGGTATAGATCTATGTTTCCATAAGCCCTATTAACCTAATTTCTTGAGACTCTGCTGTAGGTGGAGTCGTTCAAGATCTTGTACATTTTGGACACATAGTCAGTGTGAGCCATAATTACAACTCCCCCATCTTTGTCTGGTTTCATAATCCTGACCTCTTTGCTCTTAGCTAAATCAGACAACACAGGTTGTCCCTCCCCTTATTGTTCTCTGTAAGAAGCACTCTAAATTCTTTTTCACACATTTTTTCAAAAACCATTACATCATTGTGATTGGGGGAACAAACAAACTTTTTCTTTGTAATGGTTGCAACACATTTCTGTTCAAACCCATTTGACCATCAAAGAATAACTTTAAATTCAGTTGCCTTGTGTAAAGTTTTAGGCTAGTTAATACGTCAGCTAAATTTAAATGAAAACAGGGTACAAAGGTAGTTCCTTTCCTGAGAAAATCAAGATATGTGTTATTAATAACCAGGTTACTAAAGTTATAGATGGTAAAACCTTATTTTTTTAAAAATAGCACAAATCATTTCACCATTGTGTCCATCACTGATATCACAATCTAGAAAGTCTCTCTCGGGGTGCATAACAGTCAAAGGAGAGTAACTGTCCGAGGTAAATATCACCTTCTCCTCCTTCGTTGACTTCTCCTGTTGTACTGACCATTGTGCTGATAGTTCTTGGAACCCCCATTCCTTTTGTTCCTCAACCATTGTGACCTCCTCACCTGAGAGTTCTGGTCTAAAAAAATGGTCGTCATTATCATAATGGTCATCCATATTCTGAACATTATCATTTGTGGGTTCCTGGTTGACATTTACTCTTTCATCACCATTCTCATGCTCCTCAACAGATTTAGTTGTGCTATGGCCCCCAATGTGGTAGGCCTGTTTCTTTTTATAGTCATTTTGGTCTCTAATTAACTTTTTTGTTTAGCACGACTATTATTCCTTGACAAAATCATCCAAGTCTTTTAGCACTTTGTGGTAATTACTAATGTACTATGCAAACAAAAGGTCATCAATTATGCTTTGATTCAATAGCGTAATTTCATTCTGTAACAAGGCTAACTTACTTTGGTTATTTCTTATGATGATATCCATCATCTCAAAGCTCATTTATCAAAATGATCTGCCAATTCTCAATAAGCAGTTCATTCCTAATGGCTGCTTCCATAACCTCAGTCCTTTCAGCACGTGTTTAAGTGCTAATGAGTTATTTAAGAAAGCATTGTCAAGTTGTAGGGCCCTATACTTTCTACAAACTTTCTCAAAATTGTCCAGTTATTTTTTAAGTGTTGGCATGTTATTTCTCCTCATTCGAGTCCAAGAAATTAATTTCCGGTGGCCATAACCAGTCAGTGATGTCACATCCTTGGGTGGATTCAGGTTGGTTGCTGTGTTGGTGGTATTCACCTCCTCCAACATCGGGGTATGCAAGGTAAATAATTCTGCCTGTGTACTTGTTAGAGTATTTAGCATTCCCCGATTAGTGCCATCATGTGTCAAAAGTGCTGTGAGTTTCTGTACTGACACAATAAGCTCCCCATGGCTGCTTCCATATCCTGTCACTAAGCAGAGTAGATCAAACATGAAGTTGGAATTCCAAAACAAATGAACAATAAAACCAACCCAAAAAGGGTAAAAGACTTGTAACAAACGTAAAAAATAATAAAAACCAAACAACGGAAAGAAAAAGTTCACTTTAATAAGGAGGTAAAATCCCAAATGACTGAACGCTTTCACCAGAAAATGTTATGGCTTCATCAGAGTAATTTTGAAACATAAAAAACTGGTGTTTAAATACAGTGACCTTGTGACTTTGCAACCAATCAAAATGATCAAAATGGGTAACATCATAATTAAACCATCTCCAAACAATAAATAAAAGGCTCAACTGAAGTTAAAAATGTACTAACATAATATTGTGCTCTTTTGCTTTAATTTGAGGTTATTTTTGGTGCACCAGCTATAAATGAGTTATTTATGAAAGGTTTGTGAGTCAGAGAGGGGAGGTGCCAATGAAACCTAGTCTGCAGTAGTCTGCAGACATGGTTAGCCATAGATCTTGGTTCATGCTCTGAAGATCAGAGTAGTAAATGCTGAATTAAAGAAGCCCCTGCACTGAGCCTCATGAGACACCACTAGTCATCCTCATGTTCACTGATGAGGCACTTGTCAACAGCACTGTGTGGGTTCTGTGTTTTAGCCAATTTGCTGTCCATCTTATGGCATAAAGATTTATTTGGAATGTGTTAAGCTTACTATGAATATATATGGGATAGTGTCAGATTCCTTGACCACATCAAGATGCACCATATGGACAGCATGACCATGGTCAATATAGCCTGTGTTACCCTTTTAAAAGAAGTTACTAAGATTTATTAGACAGGATCTGCCCTTGACAAAGCCAAACTACTGTCAGTTTAGTCTGATTAAATTTTTGGTATCATAGTCTATCAAGTCAGTGATGTGGTCCACGGCTTTGCAAGTAAGACTCTTCAAGCTGATGGGCCTGTAATTTCTGAGGTCAGTGTTGGGGCAGCCTTGTGGAATGGCATCACTTCTTTCAGCTAAACCTCAGTAGCAAAGCCAGTGGCTAAACTCACATTAAATAGTTTGAGTGGCACTAAGCACTACTAGGTCTTGTTTAGTATTATTTATCAAACAGACAAGTATATTATTATGTCCCATGGAGAGATTACTTTTGGTCATGGAAAGCACCTTCAGTTCATGCTCTCTAGTGATGATGGAGGGTTCAAGAGATTCCAGAATAAGTGTGCTTTGGAGAGTAATTTCTCAGGAAACATTTGCACTGAATTTGTTTCTAATGCATTGTCAATGTCTACTGGGTCAGAGTAGGTGTTGTACCATTTTAAATACATTTAGAGCAATGTTTGTTATTATTTTTTAGTTTGAACCACAAAAACACTACGTTCTCCTAATGAAAACCAGCACAAACCAAAAGAACAATGCGTTCAGATTATGAAGATGTTTATAAGGAATTAAATTGTTAATAAATCTGGAAGACTGTGGCAGCCTTCTTTTGGTTTGTGTTATTTTGTAGTTTTCTGACATAGCTAAAGAAGGACATGTACTTGTCTTAGCTTCAGATACAAAGCTCATGGGCTACTTTAGTAGACCTAATGGTATTTTTCAAGATTTTATCCAACTTTTTGATATTCTCCTTCATACGATAGTCTTTAAATCTGTTTTCTACTTTGAGGAATTTTTTCTTTTATTGTAAAGTTTTTTATGCTTGTGTATCACCTGGGTGGATTGTTTTTAAATTTCCTATTATATTTAGATTTGCTTGGGACTTTAAGTTATTTACATTTATCTCACTGGACATGTAACTCCTCTGTGAAACTACCTGCGGTGGAAAGTTAGATGCTACGAAAAATAAATTTTGAAAACTTCATCATAGAATTTGATGAGGTTAGGATGCTTGAAACTCTTGAATCTGGATTTTGAAGGTGCAAGTCATTAGTTTGAGATCTGACTTAACCAGGGAAGAGCAATACCTGGGGAATAGTGCATGAAGAAGCTGTATTCGTAATGATCAGGTCAAGAATATCGTACACTGCAGTGGGCTTATTAATCTCATTCTGGGGGAGTTTGTTTTTAAATCTAATAACTTTTGAGCATATCCAACACTGGAGGTATAATTTATTCAGTTTATTGAGGAGTAGTTAAAGTGCCCCAAAATAATGGAGTTCTTGTTTATGAGGAGTTCATCAGGCATGTTTAGGAACCTTATTTCACCCGACATACAGGGTGTTCTGTAACCGGCCGTAAAGTGATAGTCCTATTTAGTGTAATTTGGAGTTCAATTAATTCAGCTTGTGATTCTCTGGAAATGAGTTTGGAGGTAATATGGTCCCTAACAAATACAGAAATGCCATTACAACTGCCACTTGGTCTGAAGGCATGGTAGGCACTAAACAGAAGCATGGACAAAGTTAATTCAAAACATTTAAACTACGTTTCAGTAATTACACAGATATGTGTATTCCTAATGAAGAAAAACCTCATGGCCAAGCAATTGCATTAAGATTTCTGACAGTGAACCGAATCACCTTAAAGTGAGCCTGTTTTGAATTTGTTCTGCTAGTTATGTTGGGATGTCCATTAGCTGGACACTGCCTAAAAAAACAGCATAGGAAAATCAAAGACTTTAGGCATTATTCAGAAGCCTTGGAATGAGAGGTGCAGGCCATACTTTGTAAAGCAAGTAAGACTGATTAGCATCTCATCATATACTGGATCCCACTGGAATAAAACCAACATTTACCCCACTGTTGAATCCAATTATCTTTTTCTAGGAAAGGAGGGATTCCATTCAGGACTAGGCCTGCATTTGTGACATGCATGGAAAATTCTGAAATGTCACTCTGCATATCCCTCAGGGATTTGTGTCTCAACTCATCATCCTCCACATAGACCATGACCATCTTGTTGCCATGTCTTTTAGAGAAAGTGTAATGTAGAGTAATGTTGTAGTGGATTTTTGCTGACCCTTATCTTTGTGGGTCAAGGAGGCTTTGTCAAGTATTAGTTTTTATAGCCTCAGTATAACATTGTAATGTGGGTTGGTGTAGAGTGTAGGGGTTATGTGTGTTGTTCCCTGTCCATGCTTTTCATGACAGTTAGGCTTCCATAGTTGTTAAATATTTACATCTGTCAAACAGAATTACTGTGCTGAGTAGGAGTTCATTATCAGTTTCCAAACTATCTGATGATACCGAGTGCGTGAGGTTGGTAACAGAAAGAAAGCAAGCAGACTGACCTTCCATTTTAATCCACAGCTTCAGTGAGTTAATTAGAATTGCACTACTATTTGTAGTTAAATCAGATCATTTAGCTTAAGTTGTAACTGTTGCAATGGACAGCACAGGCTCAATAAGTGACTGTGAAGTATGGCAACTTAGATTAGCTGCTGCCTGCTTAAGGCGAGATTGAAGATCTGTGTGCTGCTCAGGACAAGGTATAGACACTGCCGTCTGCTATATGAGACATGGTACCCACTGTGGCTTGTTGTGCACCTGTGAGAAACAGACTGCAGTTCTACGTATCGCTGGTCATACAACTAAGAGGGTGTGAGAGAGGTGAGAGATATTATGACAACTATGGATCACAATGCCTGCATCTGTTCACTGCACTTGCAACATTGCCGTGCTTAGTACAGCATCACAAAAATGCTGGCAAGTTATAGCAAGAATGAAAACAGCTGTACACCTTAAACAAGCACAGTGGCCAATAGCAAAAAACAGTCTTCAAGGTCCAACAGCACTCAACAAGGCCTAAACACTGAGTCTGTATATACTCGATCTAGATTTAATGAAAAGCGGTCCCTAACTAGATTACTAAAAGGCACAATGAACTGCAAAGCTATGACAGTAAACTTAGTAAAAAATAAAATATTTCTATAAACAAACCTAAAGAAATTCTTAGCATCCACGATTGAGATTTAGAACTTCCCATTCACTTTTTTCATCTCACAAAAGTATTTCCCAAAAGCCCATCTCCCTCATTAGAGAAGGGAAGTTGCTTTGTACATATAGAATCCATTTAGATTCTGCATCTCTGAGCCAAGGCCTTGCCTCTTTTTAGCAGCACTGAGTGACTGTTAACATACAAAGTCAGACTTATAATACTCCCTGTTCAAAAACATTTTGGGGTGTAACCCAAATCTTTCTTGGGGATTTGGGATTGTCTTCAGCCATCTTGAATTCTCTAAGCACTAGGTTCCATATGAGGTCAACAGTTTTATGAAAATCAAGATACATGGCATTGTATCTTTCATTAATCTATGCTATATCAATAGTTAACATAGTCAATCCGGTCCCCTTTTCATTCACATTGCTCAAGATGTTTTCAACAAACATCTCCTTCTTAGTTTATTTTAAAAGATACTTTGGACCTAGCTTGGTGGAAGCTTGTTCATGAACTTAAAAACTCATTTGATACCTTTAAAGAAAGTTAATTTATGTGTTTTACAGAATAAGAGATGTTAGCAGTAACTACTGTATTAGCAGTATTTTCATTAGCTCTACAGCCTGACTTTTGAAGTTGCGAGAGATTAGTTCCCACGGGTATGGTATGTGATCAAATAAGGAAGGACTGATTCTGCCTACCTGTAGAGATTAACAGTTATAATTTGACAACAGGTCTTGATTATGATTTTATCAATCCAATATGTTCTAATCTTTTCTCATCTATCTGCCCCAGCAGGATTCCTTCCCAGACCGCTTAGCAATACATTTTTATTCCAAGATTACTGACATCTGTGGACAGTCTAAGGCAGATCCATTTTGTACCTTGCCAAGCAACCAGCTTTTTTTTTTCAGTAAGCACTGTCATTACAGGCTTTTTAGATACTGATGCTATGATTACAGGTTGAAGTCATGACCTGCTTTACGTATTTATGTAGGTTCCTAGCAGTAATTAATGCTACTGAAAGCAAAAAAAAAAAACAAATGGGGAGAAAGAAATTCCAATTATAATATCTGTGTTTTGGCCAAGACAACCTGGTTCTTCCTTTTACAGCAAGTAGATTAAGTTCAAAATGCTTCTTCTGCCAGTGATTCATAACATAGCATGAATACAGCTGGGCAATGTCTTTGTTCGCACTATGAAATCCCTCAGACGAACACCTTGGGGATTTACAGTTAATAGCAAACAGACAATTCTTTCTGAGGCTGGTTGTTTCAAACCAGGGAAACCTATTCAGCAAAATGAAAAATAAGCACTTTTTTTCTTATTTATACCTGATATTTTACTAAACTTGAATTTTTCTTCTTTTGCCACTTGTTTTTCACATTGCTCAAAATGCATTCATCAGCTGTATTGTTGGTCTATCTTGTATGGTTGCCCACAGTACAGATATTTAATTTTTTTAGACTGTTTTCATATCTCATGCCCCATAAGAAAAATATTTCCCTTGCTTTGGATTTTAATTTTGTGACTTAGAAGCTAGTATTATCCACTCCCCCGAAACTGCAGCTTTTGTGGATTTGAAATTTCTCTTCCTGGAAGCTTTGTTTCATGACTTTTACTTTGACAGCAAGCAAAAATAAATAAATTCTAAATTTCAGACATCAGTATATAGAGTACTATTTATACATTATGTCAAAAGTGTTATGTTGGTGGTGAGCATTGTGGCATAGAATAATAAAGCTGTAGCTATGGCCCAGAAGACCTGGGTTTGATTAGCCACTTTGGGCATCTCAGGTGCTGGCATGCTCATCTGGGGGGGGGGGTGGCATTCGCCTACGCATTCCCTGGAGAGAGGTGTGATACATATAGAGGAATAGCCGTTGGATGTTGTGATGACCCACCACTGGACCAGTAATCAAACAACCTCAGTCCTCACCACTGGCACCAGTGGGGGACATACACTGGGAGGATGACAGATACACACACAGTATTTCCAGATGCAGCTCTTTGAATCCAGTGCAATTTCTCTTAAGAGCACACAGAGACTACAGTCAGTCTAGGGCTGGTTTCTCCAGATCCCCATTAAGACTCTCCACTGGCACAACTATAGAGTTGAGTCCTTAGCCAGGGTTTCAAACTAAGACCTCAAACACTCTCTCTGTCAAACCAGTGCTTCGTGTCCCTGCACAAGTAGCTGACACACACAGTCTTGGAGATTTGTTTATATACACACACACACACACACACACACACACACACACACACACACACACACACACACCTGGGAAAGGCAGGCACTAGCTATGCCCCCTTCTGCTTAGACTGTAAGGCAGTTATCACTGCCACCAGAGGGTCTATATGACGCTATTGAATGGACTAAATAGCAAATGCTATTTAGTCAATCTGATACTGTCGAAATGGCAAAATAGCAAAGTCACGGAACATCAATTTTTTTCCCAGGGAAAAAATTTGGTGGGCCGTCTTCGGGACATTGCCATTTCCTCCACTATGGTGTGATCTTAGAGTTGGTATATTTAAGTAGGGGGGTGTGGGGGGCACAGCCCCCCACATGGGGGTCGTGGGGGAGAAAGCCCCCACTTAAATTTGTGTTTGTTTTTTTTTTTTTTTTTACGGAGCAGCTGTTCCGCTTGCTCGATATTTTGTTGTTTCGATATTATCGGTATGATGAAATAGTGTTCACTATTTACATTGTACGATAAAATGATATAGACCTGCCACCAGAACCCCTTATCAGTTACTTTAAGACCCTTAAGAAAGGGTGTCCAATTTTACTATGTAACATTAATACAGATGGTAGTTTGACCAAGAGCAAGGCTATTATTAGTGGCCCACACAGTGTCACCAAATAAATATGCAAGTACTATCAAAACTTAAATATCTTTGCACAGATCAGCCACAATGAAAGGTTTAAATGTATTTAATAATAAATAATAAAATAACAAGACACTACTAAATATATATTCACAGTGACATCAGAGTTCAAAGCAACAGGAAATATTTAACACAACATTGCAAGACAGTTTCAAATAAATTAAAAAATATATATATCTAAACTAAGCTTCACTATATTCCTGACTGAATCTAGAAGAATTATAACTATAACCTAAGAACTTACTAATAGAGCAAGGCAGTTGTGGTGAATGGATCTTTTAATTGTTGTCAGTTCCAAGACGGAATACAGAATGCCCTTTCTCACTAAGAGACATCTCAAATTAATATCTCAAATATTACTGCTGGGATAAGTTGCAGAATGACATAATTTCTTGTCATCTGACTGCTAGTTCCAAGGCCAAACAACCATTGATGAAGCTGGCAGTATTTAGCATCTACCTGTAAAACAATACAGACAAGGGCTTCTCCTCAGATATCTGGCAGATGCTAGAAGTCGTAAAACTATTGCATTCCTTCATGCTTTCAAGACTAGTAATTACTTCACCCTAAAGGCAATGCAGAAAGTTTCCTAGTACAGATATTATGTCGCTTGCTGCATTGAAAACTGAAAGATACCATCATTTATGGCCTAGCTTAGTAGCGGTTTTCCTAAAATTTACTAGACTGAAGTTAACCTCCTGTACTCCAGTTTTCACTCTTAAAATTTATACATTTAAACACTTACAATAGTCCATAAACATTTCTGTTCTCTTCCAGTGGAGCACACTGTGGCTACATGTCAAACAGTACTCTGCAAATACTGTTTTCAACACACGCATCTGTGCAAGCAGTTTGATATACACATGAAAAAAAAAAAAAACAAAATTCACAGCAGCTTCCAAATAAAACTTGTAATCCACAAAATGAAGCAACTTTTCAGGCAAAACAATAAAGCCCTGAGCAGGGCAAGCTTAGAAAATTGTGAAAAAACCCACGGATGGCTCAGCACACTTCAGTTCACTGTGCTGTGTTCCTGTGGAATAAAGTGAACTGAAGTATGCTGAGCCGTCCGTGGTTTTTTTCACAATTTTCTAAGCTTGCCCTGCTCAGGGCTTTATTGTTTTGCCTGAAAAGCTGCTTCATTTTGTGATATACACATGACATAGTGTTGTAATACATTTGTAACACAAGCATCTTGTATAAATCATTTCGACATTCACCAATGACATATACTTATTTACAAAATTCCAGCTAGCTGGGCTGGCAGTATCTCTTTTTGTCACACACCCACCCCCAAAGACTCAAGCTAGTTTTTCAAGTGACCTTTGAGAAACGCGCCTATCTTGGACTACATATGGTACACATTTTGTTGACTGGCTCCATGTAGCCATAGATCCCCCATAACATACAAGGCCATGTCAAACCCAGAGCTGTTGGACATGCTACACTTAAATAAATCCCAGTCCCTCAGAGCTACATGCTCCAGGGATCTAAACCTTGTTATCACAATGAACAAAACATGCTTGAGGGATAGGTTCCTGACCCAGAGACTCCCCAGACTCTAGAATAGACTGCACATACATGTCAAGCAGAGCACCTCTTTGGACCTCTTCAAAAGGAACCTTGACAATTGGATGGGAGATAGGAAATTCACCCCAGGGATCACATCAGTTGCCCTGTTAGACAGAGGTCCAGGGAAGTAAATATTGTGGGAAGACATAGCCAGGGAATTGTTATGGCTAGGCTTGTATAGGCCCTAGGGCTGATAGCTAGTACCAACCTATGAACCTACATTACCCCATTCCCTGTTTTGAGATTTCTGCTGCCTTGGCATTGCTGACCCCAGTACAGTGCTGCACTATCCTATCATATGCCAGCAATCCTAGGCTCACCATAGTAATTTGGGATTTTGTTGGCTAGCTCCCTGTAGCCATCGATCCCCCTCAGACTCCTCCTGCTGTCTACTGTAAATACTCATCACAAGGCCCTCTGTATCATGGTAAGGTTTCATCCTGTTAACTTGGTATAGTATGTGCCCCTGCCTCCTACCTAGCAGTTCTACCATGTAGTTAACATCCCTGACTTTCCTTACCACCTTGTAGGTTCCCTCCCAAGCTGTCTGCAGCTTGTAGTGTCTGACAGGAATGAGAACCATAACCTGCTGCCCCACAGCATACTCTCTAGCTCGAGCATTCATGTAATGCGAGATCTTTTTCAGCTGTTGGGCTTCTGCCAAGTTCTTCTGACCTAAACCCATGAGTTCCCTGAGCCTTGTGCTGAGGTTTAGGACATATGCCACAACAAAATAATTGTGGGATCACACTCACCCTACCACTCATTGTGAGTCAGATCTAGAAGTCCCCTCACCATACTCCCATACAGCAGCTCAAAGGGTGAAAAACCTGTGGATTCCTGGGGCACCTCTCTGTAAGCAAACAGATGGGGCAAATATTTGTCCCACTCCATCTTAAAATGGTTTGCAAATGCCCGTAGCATGGTCTTTAGTGTAGAGTTTAACTTCTCCACCACACCATTAGTCTGGGGATGGTAGGGGTGGTGTTTAGGTGCTTCACCCCACAGTGCTTCCCCAGACAAGCCAGCAAGTCTGACATGAAATTGGCAGCTCTGTCAGTCAGTATTTCTTTTGGGAAACTTACCCTGCTGAAAATCTCTAACAAAGCATTTGCCACCTTTTCTGCCTCGATGGAGGACAGAGCCACTGCTTCAGGGCATCTGGTAGCATAATCTACTACCATTAGAATATACTTCTTCCCTGTGGAACTTGGAGTACTCAAAGGCCCCACAATATCCATAGCTACCCTCTGAAACACATCCTGAATCACAGGCAAAGGCATCAAAGGGGTTTGACCTTATATCTTGCCTTGCCTACTTTTTGGCACTGCTCACAGGTCCTGTAGTACCCTGTTAACATCCATAGAAATCCTAGGCCAATATAAGTCCTGCATAATACGTCTCTTTGTATGGTTTATGCCCATATGATCTGCAAAGCGAATGTCATGGGCTATGGCTAGAAGTGCCACATGCTAGGCACTGGGCACTATGAACTGCTGTATTCTCTCACCCTCTAGCCCTCCCTCAGGGGTCCACTCTCTGTACAGTAGCTCTTTGCCCCAGTATACAGAGTCCCCCTTTCCTTGAGAGACAGGTGCTTCCCAAGCTACCTCCCTCAAGCCTTGTAATGTAGGGTCTGAGAGCTGAGACTGTCTCCAGTCTCTCTTTGTTTCCCAGATCCCCTTCCACGGGAAGCCTGGTGTCCTCTGACAGCGGTGCTTTACTTTCAGCCTGGGTACGACTACTCACCTCTGCCTTGCAGTCACTCTGTCCAAGGGAACATCAGTACCCACAAGCAGCTGTGGCTCACCTTCAGTCTTATTGCTACAGTGTAGCTCCCTCCCTGAAGTAGTCACCTCACCAGTCCTGGCTTAAAGTGTGCAGTCTGTCTGGGTCTGCCCCAGGCTACCAGACCCACATGCTTGTCTCCAAGCCTGACTGCTTGTAACTGCATGCACAGAAGGTACTGAATTATCACAATCATTCCCTATCAAGACATCTGCAGGGATATCCTCAAACACACATACTTGCTTGCTTCCTTTTCTACCCTCCCAGTCAAAGTGAACCCTAGCCAGAGGTATTTGGAGTGCTCCTCGTTAACCATTGCAGGCTTCACAATGGTTAGGTCAGAGGCTGTGTCTCTCTTAGCAGTGGCCTGTTTCCCATTACTAAGGTAGGATATAATCTGTTGTGGTAGTTTGGTATCCGTCTTGTCTCCAGAGAACTTATTGCTGGTATTCTGTCATTCCCACTTACTGGTTCCCCCACCTTTTGTTCTCCACCTTGCCTCTGTGGACATCTATATGCTACATGTGTACCTGAACTAGTGGCTTCCCCTGTTACTGGCAGATTCTGTTGAGCTGGTTTAGGCTGCCCACCATGGGTTCCCTTAGGCCCATGTGCAACACTGGATATCCCTTTCCTGTGCAGTGATGCCCTGCTTGATAGGTATAGATCTCCTTTTTCCCTAACTCATCTGTGGTATTGCATTCCCTATCAGCCCACCAGATTCTCATGTCCTCCGGCAAAGTGCTAAGGGCTTGTTCCCTCATAAAAAGGTCTGCCAGCCCTTCAAAAGTGGTGACCTGATACCCACTCACCCATCTATGAAAATAAGTGCTTAACTTAGCAGTATATTCACACACACTTTCATGTGCCTTGTGTCTGTGCTCACAAAACTTTTTTTCTGTAAGCTTCAGGTGTTAACTTAAAACACTCTAATAAGTAATTTTAAATGTTATTCTAATTTAAGCAATCAGTATCAGACAAATTAGAAACAGCAGTTACAGCTTTACCATGGAGTAAGGGGGTCAGGAACTATACGCAGAGCCCTTGGTCAACATTATACTGTTTACATACCCCTTCAAACATGTAAATAAAACTATCAAAATTATCACCCTCTCTAAATTGTGGAAGAAATGTACTAAATATTATTGCTTCTGGGGTTTGGTTATTCCCTTCCCCATAACATCCATAACCCTGGCGAAGAGTCAGCATCTCCTTTTCATGTTTCCTCTGCCTCTCATTTACTTCAGCTTCCAGACATCTCAGTATATCTGCTGATTCTTCTTTGACCTCCAAATGCTGCAGTCACTCTGCTGATTCTATTTTCACATGTTTGGCCTCCAGTTCAAGTCTCTTTAAAAGTCCTCTGAGGCAAAGTTGAAATGTCCATTTTTTGAGATCTGTACATCTGCAAGCCCAGTCTGGTTGTCTTCCTGGTTGCTGGTCTGTGATGCAGCAGTCCTTTGTCTTGGCACATCCCAGCCAACTGCCTCTTTGTCAGCTTGTCATATTCCTCTGCTGACATCCTTGCCTGCTCTCTCTGACTAAGCTAACAAAAAAATTATTATAATATAAAACTCTGCCTATCATGTGCACTGCTTGAGAGTACAAACACATTCTTTAGTGACAACGGTTTACAGGCTACAGGAGTTCAGTATCAACACCACTGAATCCCAGTATGTGATGTGGTGATCCCACCACTGCCAACCAGTATGTGATGTGGATATCCCACCACTGCCACCAATATGTGACAACCCACCACTGTGCCAGTAATCAAGGAGCCTCGATCCTCACCACTGGCTCCAGTGGGGGACATACACTAGGAGGATGACAGGTATACACACAGTATTTCCAAATGCAGCTCTTTGCATCAAATGCAATTTCCCTTAAGAGCACACAGAGACCACAGTCAGTCCAGGGCTGGTTTCTCCCTCTTTCTGCAGATCTCCACTTGCACAGCTGTAGAGTTGAGTCCTTAGCCAGGGTTCCAAGGCAAGTCCTCCAACACTCTCTCTGTCCAACCAGTGCTTCGTGTCCCTGCCCAAGTAGCTGACACACACACTCTTGGAGATTTGTTTTAAACACACACACATGTGGGAAAGGCTGGCACAGGTTTACTAGCTATGCCCTCTTCCACTGAGATTATAAGATAGTTATCACTGCCACCAGAAATCCTTATCAGCTACTTTAAGACCCTTAACAAAGGGTGTCCAATTTTACTGTGTAATATTAATACTAATACAAATGGTAGTTTGACCAAGAGCAAGGTTATTAAGAGTGGCCCACACAGTGTCACCAAATAAATATGCAAGCACTCTCAAAACTTAAATATCTCTATACAGATCAGCCAGAGTGAAATGTTTAAATATATTTAATAATAAATAATAAAAGAACAAGACAGTACAAAATATATATTCACAGTGATGTCAGAGTTCAAAACCACAGGAAATATTTAAAACAACATTACAGGACAGTCTTGAATAAATAAAGAAACATATCTAAACTAAGCTTCACTATATTCCTGTCTGGACCTAAGAGGATTGTACTATAACCTCAGAACTTACTAATAGGCAGGTGTGGTGAATGGATCTTCTAGTTGTTGTCAGTTTCAAGGCAGAATACAGAATGCTCTGTTTCACTAAGAGACATCTCAAAATAATATCTCAAATATTACTGCTGGGATAACTTGCAGAATGACATAATTTCTTGTCATCTGACTGCTAGTTCCCAGGCAAAACAAACATTGATGAAGCAGGCAGTATTTAGCATCTACCTGTAAAAATGTGCAGACAAGGGCTTCTCCTCAGGTCTCTTGAAGATGTTAGAAGTCATAAAATAATTGCATTCCTTCATGCTTTCAAGGCTAGTAATGACTTCATCCTAAAGACAATACAGAAAGTTTGCTAATATAGACATCGTGTCTCTTGCTGCATTAAAACTGAAAGCTACCATATTTTATGGCCTAGCCATAAAGTAATTTAATTTCAGTTGTTTTTCTAAAATTTACTAGCCTGAGGTTAACTTCCTGTATTCCAGTTTCCACTGTTAAAATATAGACATTTAAAGTTACAATAGCGCATACACATTTCTGTTCAGTTTCAGTGGACCATATTATGACTACATTTCAAACAGCACTCTGCAAATACCCTTTCAACACTTGCGTCTGTACAAGCAGATTTATATACACGTGTCATACAGTTGTAACACAAGCATCTCATATAGATCATTTCTGTATTTACCAAAGACAAGCAATTATTTACACAATTCCAGCTATCTGGGCTAGCAGAATCTCCTTTCATCACAGATGTAACAGGTGTAAGCAGTGGAGGGGAGGTACTAAGGGGTTCGTCAAAAACAGAAAAAAACTACCCTGGTGGAAGCAGTCAACAGCCCACATTCCCCACCCCCAAGATGCTGTTAGTTTCTATCTTGGCCCCAGCCTTAGAACAGAGATAGTCTATGTGTAGTACACCCAGCAATGAACTGGAAGCAGTAAGGTAGGTGCAAAGAATAAAGCAGAAGGGAAACAAAACAATTTGTTACTGAGTCAGATTATCCACTTGTCTTGTTCTTTCTTGTAAAGTAGAGAAAAATTATAAGAAAAGAGTTATTTATAAGTGTGCCTTTCAACTTCTGTGCTTAAGAATTCTGGACAGTGCCATAATAATGGTTGGAGGGGTATAAAGGCCCAAAACTGAGAGTAATTTTTAAGTATTACTCTAAATCACTTAAACTGTTAATAGAACAACAGGTTCTGTAGCAAGATAATTTTTTGAACAATTTATATGAAACACTAATGGCTGACATTGATTGATAATAATCTTCAGTGATTTACCAAAAGATCCAAACCTTTTTCAGAAACGGGGCATCATTATAAGACTACATCAAGGAAATTCTGCAAAATCAGGGGTATTTGAGAGGTATGTGTACAAGCTATGTCCATAGATAATTGAATTATTATCTTCAGACAGCTTAATGTGTCAAACAGTATTATTAAATTACTTTTATTTATAGATGGAAAAGATTGCAGAACAGTTAATAAACAAATGATTTTCAAAAAGTTAGGAAAATGTTGTTTTTACTTGTTTTGATAATCTAACAAGATTCGAGTGGACTGATTAAGCCCCTGTCATTTTATAGTTACGGCTGTAACAGCTGTGCTGTTTCAACCCTGCTTACATATGAAGTTGTGGCTTGTATTTGTGCTCAATTATTTTGTAATACCTTAAAAATGTTATTATCATTCCAGAAGTAGGGCAGGTTTTGCCATACCGGTTCTCTGTGATATTGCATTAGTACCAGCTTCTCTTTATGGGATGGTTTGGATGTAATGATTCCTGTTTTTACCAAAATTAAAAAAAACACACACACAATAGGAAGACTCTGGGATGATAATGCACTAATTTGAGTTTTGAGTGAGGTATTCACCATAAATTCTGAGTATTAAATGATTATAAAACCATATCATAATCCCAGACCACTTAGATCATCCAACAAACTACTGGTCCAAACTCAGAAAGCTTCAAATTCAGCTGGAGACTCTCTGTTTGCCAACTTCGTTGGAAAAACATGGAATTCTCTCCCAATTAATCTTACTCAGGAACCCTCACTAAACCTTTTTAAAAAGGCCTCAAACAATATCTTACGGCACACTTGCTCTGCCCCTGTGCCAACCCTGACTTAATCTTAACCATCTCTCTTCATTCTTTAATGCATGCCACTTCCATCTTGCTTTAATACTGTTATCATTCATTTCTGTTTGACATACAGCATAATTCTTGATATTCCCTTCTTTAAGACTACAGTGTATATTACTTGTAAATAGTTTCTATCTCATTTGTATTTTTACTTTTTTCTCTCAATCTAGATAAATATCCATTGCTGTTTAAATAATTCTACCATATAACCATTATTTTTACTCTATTCAATTTTTATATTGTAATCACTGTCAATGTTCTGTAGTCCCTTCTAAGGGGTCACTTTTGTATGTACTGTGCATATATTGTTGTTTCATAAGTGGTTTTGTTTATACTTGTAACTTGGAGCTTTTCTCTCCGGGCCTCTGCTGAAAATGGGCATGTATCCAGTTGGACTATCTCAGTAAACAAATGTAAAATACATAAAAATAAAAATAATAAATCTGGATGTCTACAACCACAGTATAAACCCCTGCAATGCTTATATATTTATACTGTATTTTAGTGGTAAGATATGCATACACTAGACTAACTTAATGTAGCGTTTTGCACCTTTTTGTGGTATAGCTAATGTTGTATCTTTCGGCTTTTCCAGTTAGTGGTCGCCACAGCGGAACTCCGGCCCACTAATGATTGGTAGTTGATTTTTACGTGCCGTGTTACCAGCCCTGATGTACATCCTTCAACGAAGGTATGTCCATTCACGCATGTCTCCACGCAGAAGACGCTCTAGCTGAGAATCGAACCAGACAGCGTCTTACTGTGAGGTGACAACGCTACCGCAGCACCACCACCGCGGGTATAGCTAATAAGAATGGGTATAACGTTGACATGTTCTTGTCCCTGATGCTACTACAACGATGTTCATATTTTCTGGTGAATTCTTGATGTTCTTCCCATTTTCTAGTTGATATTATCTTAACTGTTTTTCTTGGTAGTATTTACAGTATACAGTTTCATTAATAAAGTTATTAGTCTTAGAAAGACTTTAATGTTATTGCTTTCAAATTAAATGTAACTATTCTAACTGAGAACACTTTGAGTGGAGATATACTGTACTAGTATATACCCAGCATATAAGAACACCCACTCCCTGTCCAGTCAAACAAACTGCAAAGCCATATACCTCACCCAAGAGCCACCAAGAAAGCAGGCCTAAACCCATAAGGCCCACCAAGACTGCATCCATGTAATGAAATGTTATAATCATAAGTGACACTTTTGTTAGGCATATAGACTGGATAAAAAGAGGGTGACCGAAAGCTTTTGGTTCAGTCCTTCGATCATTGATATCACAAGGCCATAAGATCCCCTAAACAGAGGCAATATGACTACACCCTAATGTGTGATCCATGTGGGAGTGAGTGACCTGAAGCACTCCACCTAGACAATGGCAGAAGAACCATAGTGTGAGGGGGGCGAGCAACCCCCACTTTCCTCAGATTCATTTACTATGTTCTTGACAACTGACTCATTATCCAGAAAATAAAAACAAATAACACTTCAATGATTATAGTAGAAAGTAATGACACAAGCTTGATTTCAATAAACAAGCATATTTCTTAATTTTCTTCTTCAGTAATTAAGTGTTTCTCAGCCTGGGACAAAATGAGGAAACTTGCACTGGTCGTCCCACTTGCATCTGCATTTTATTGACTGACTGAGTTGTACAGACCAGCCAGAAAGAGACGTAGATGCATTGTGGACAACGTGATAGGTTGTGTTGCAGCTTATATGTTTAGAGAAAACAAAACAAAACCACAACAAAACTTAAGTCTGCCACCTTGCTTTCCTGTGCTATACCAAAGAGGTGTAATCTTGATGGAGTAAATATACTTCTCAGCTGCTCCTGATTTTGCCTCATAATTTTCCTCTGATCTTCATAATTTTTTTTGATTCTCTGGTAAGTCACTGAGGATTACAGTCAGTCAGTCAATAATGCTATTTTCTAGAATTTCTAACTTTTTATGGTTCAAACATGCATGTTGCTGCAAAACCTGTTGATGTCCTTCCATATCACTGTTGCAGTACTCTTTACCAAAGGGATTCCCTGCCAGGGGTATCCCAATGTCTGGCCAGTGTGCCAAAGCCTTATGATTTTACAGATATTGTACATAATAGGAATGTTCCCTGCTCAAGCCATAGGGCATAAAGGTGAGGTACAGATGTACATATCTCAAAACTTCTTTCCCACCAGGCTGAATGTCATCAGCGATCATTGGTCTGAAACCTTCTTTGCTGGTTATCGAGCCGTGTTTTAGATAAGTGCACTGTTGTGATTTCTTCCTATCTTTTCCTCCTTTTTTGTTTTGTGAGTTCACACATGAGCATACACAGTGTTTTAGCTGCCAGGCATTTGCTTTTAACTCCCTACATAGTCATCTCAACTTCTTGTCCATTGATCAGGAGAACCAGTCTCTTAAATTGTTAGTGCAGGGTGCTATGGTAGAATCCGAAGGTTATCCACCTGCTAAGAAAAAGGCCAAAAAAGTCAGATCAGATTCAGCTGCTGTCCCGCCTCCTCCAGATGTCTTTATTGAGACTGGTGAAAGTTCAGGTGATCGCTTGGTTTTCACATCGGATTCCTCTGTCACTATCAGATTGGAGGCCTGCATGGATCCCTTCTTGCTTGTCCTCAGAGGCTCTGCAAGTGTCTACTCTGGATGTTGAGGGGGGAATCTCGGCTGACTGTTTGAGAGGGACTGAGGAGGATACCGCAAATACTTGTTTAGGAGCAGATTCCTACTATGATGGTTGAGTGTAGGCAAGGGTCTGAACCTCCTAGGGTGTTTAGGGCACACGTCCCTCAAAAGAAAAAGCAAAAAATCAAGCATTTCAAGCATGTTTTCCCTACTCCTAAAGATCCCCAGAATGAATGGCAGGATTTTACCCATTGGTTATTTAATGGACTGAGGACCTTGAAGCCTACCCAAGGAGGTTTTTGTGCCTGCTCCCCCTTGGTTCTCTACCCCACTAAAGAGGCCCAGAACACAGGACTCCTCTGAATAGGAATTGGACTCTGGGGAAGAGTTTTTGGCATATTGCTCTCAGATCTCTTCTCCCTTGGATTATGGCTCTCAGGAGGAAGATTTTATTAGCCCAGACTCTCCCTCTGAAGAACTCTCCTTTCAGGATACTATTTCTCGTATGATGGAATATTTTAAATGGACTGTTCTCAGGTTTCTGCCATTCAAAGGAGGTATTATGAACTCCTCCAGATGGAGTCCCCTAAACTCTCTGCTGTACCTCCAATCTTGGGTGTACTTTTAGATATATTTTCATCAGCCTCTTCATCCCCAGATTCTCAACCACCAGACCTTAAGAAACCTGACAGATTTTACAAGGTGCCTGATGAGTGAAAGTTTCTCTACAAATGCCCTTCTGTTGGTCATTCTGTACTGTTTGTCTCTTCTGACAAACTCTTGAAACGTTTGTCTCCTACTAAAATACTTCCTTTAGACAAGGATGGTAGAATTATGGAATGACCGGGCAAGAAGGTATATGCTGCTTCTACCTTTGGTGCTATTAATTATCAGATGCATATGACCAGGTATGTTTTTAGCCCTTCTTTCTCAGGCTTCCCATGCTATCTCAAACATTCCTGAGTCTGAAGGAAAGGCCTCAGCCGTCTCCTTACTGGATGTCCTTCTCAAGTATCCCACCACTCTATTAGATATAGTTATGAAGCAGCTGATAATCCACTAGAGCTGCTGCTTTTGGTTCTGTTTTGAAACATTATTATTGGCTTCATCTCTAGCCTTTTCCTGATGATATTAAGGCTAAACTGTTGGATACTCCTCGTGATAATAAAAACCTGTTTGGTTCTGCAGCTGCTGAGCTTTTAAGTACCTGCAGGATAAACATTAGGCATTGCAGGACTTGAAGCATATATTTGTATCTCCTATTCCTAAATTCCAGAGGAATTATCCATTTAGATCTGCCTTTGTTTGCAGACAGCATTGCCCTCCTCCCATAGGTAAGAAGGGTTCTAAGAGGGTTCATCCTGCTCCTACTTCTCTAAGTAGGAAGCATTTGTGTGATGTATGATGTCTATAGAAACATAAAACTTTGGTATACTGGCCCGATGTTGGGCTACCCTTGGCAGGGAATCCATTTTTTAAAGAATACAGCACTTATGAAGAGAAGAACATCTGTTGTTATGGTAAGATTTTACATAAGTGTACACTCCATTAACATCCCTGTTATTTTTGACTTTGTCCAGAATTTTTGAGGAAAGAATTTGAGTGATATCTGAGAAGCAGACTTTGATGAGAGATTTAGTTCAATACCCTTTAGTTTTGAAAAATAAACTGTAGTCCTGCAGCTTGCCTTATTATTATTGTGTTATACTTAAAACAGGCTATAAAATAAATCTGTTGTTTTAGCTCATTCGATGTGTTTATAAATGGGATGAGGCAGGCTAGAACTCATTTGTTTCTTTCTTCTTAGGTAGATCAGCAAGGTTTGTTATCAGTAGTAATGACAGACTTTGGAGTTACAGACTTCATATTCTTCAGAAGTACAGATGCTAATGTAAAGCATGTTGTTCTACCCAGTATATAAATGGGTCTACTTCAGATGATCGAACTTTCAAAAGTTCAGCTTTCATATGGCCGAGACCATATGATCAAACTTGAAAGTTTGAACATCAAATAAAAAAGTAAAAAAAAAAAAAAATTACCTGAATGGTTTAAGCAGGGTGGCAAGCCCCCCCTGCACTCTACATACCCTCTGCTATTTATACATATGAGAAGAGGATTATTTTAAATTTGCCAGTGTTTATGGGACTTTGCTCCATTCTTAACTTTCAGCTTTGTTCCTGGTTGCTGTCCTAAGAGTTTGAGAGCTATGACAAAGCTATTTTTTGCTGGGATGGATGTTAAAGGTCGAGCAAAGTGATTAATCATGTAGCAGCAACTTGATCTGTGTTTCTTTGGCTTCTTTTTTTTTACTTTTAGTTTTGATCATTATGTGTAATCGGCAGAAATAATTATCTGTTTGGGGGTCGTAGGTGCACGAATGCAAAGGGCATGTAGGATGATCATGGTCAACTGATTGTTGCTGTTGCTTGGTTGGGGGGAATAAAGCATACTGTCAGAAAGCTCCGAGTTAAAAAACTTCTGTAGTGATGCATTCTTTTTCCTTTTTCCTGCAGAAATTCAAATAAATATATGGGTGATGGTAACAGTATGCATTGTCCACAGCATAATAAACTTGCATACTTTTTTTGTTTATTATTTATGGATGTTGATGAGGGGGTGATGTGCTGTATAATTACAAGTGCAGCAGATTACCATGGCTGTTATTTCTGGCCTAGATTACACGTGCAGCAGATTACTATGGCTGTTATTTCTGGCCTAGATTACAAGTGCAGCAGATTACCATGGCTGCTATTTCTGGCCTAGATTACAAGTGCAGCAGATTACCATGGCTGCTATTTCTGGCCTAGATTACAAGTGCAGCAGATTACCATGGCTGTTATTTCTGGCCTAGATTACAAGTGCAGTAGATTAGCATGGCTGTTATTTCAGCCGTAGAATTACAACTGAAGTAGATTACATCATACCATGGCTGTTATATCGCCCTTAAAATTATAAGTGAAATAGATTACCCTGGTTGTTATTTCTGCCCTACAATTACAAGTGAAATAGATTACTATGAATCCTATTTCATCACTTTTTTAAACACATGAAGTGTATTTGCCATAAGTGATTGTGTATGGGGTGGGGGTGAGGTGGAGGAGGCTGTGCATGAAAGCAGAGAGCATCTACAGGAGTTATGCAAGAGTCATTCACATGGCTAGTTTGGGGAAGATGGAGTGTGGAAATGGTTATGTGTAGTGAGCAGTGAGATGACCTTTACACTCGTGTAACTTGGCTCTCCTTCCCCACAAATTGGATCATGTTGTCACAGTGTAGTACTATGTGTGATTTCCACATTGGTGCTCTGAACAGAAGGCCGGGGGCAGGTGATTTATAAAAGTAAATGCCCGTTACAGGATCACTTCTGAATGATTATTGATATGACTTGTTGGGTGGGTGGGATAGGAAATATTAAAGTGCTTTAGGGACATAATATTTATGTGATACCTTCAAAGGCAAAGGTAGTGTATCCTCTCAGAAACTGGATATACTCTTGGGTTAGTAAGTGTTTTGTTCTAAATAACTTGCTAGAAGTTCTTCATTTCTTTTATTGCAAACTGCGTTTGTGGAACTGACATATGACCTTTTATATACAGCTGGAAAATCACATTTTCAGAGGGATTTTGTTGTCACAGCCTGTCACTATACTTGGTTTCCACTTAGGTGCTATTTTGATCTCTGGACAAAAGGGCTTGGGACAACTAATGTATGAAATCAAGTGGCTGTTATAAGGTTACTTTTGATTGATTATTCATAGGATTTGTTTGGGGATAGTTTATCTCAAAAAGCACTCAGACCATTGTGTCTGTGATTCCTTCACAAAGATAATATAATCCCTCAGGAGGGGGCATGATCCTTTGGGGCAGAGTGTTTGTGTTTTATACATGACTACTGTACTACCAAGTCATGGGATTTTTTTCTAATGTGAACTCTCTTTTGGGAACTGATATATTGCCTCTTAAATACAGTTAGCAAAGCCAACATTTCAGAGCACTTGTGTTGTCACAGTTCAGTACTGTGCGTGGTTTCTACCTGGGGACTTCGACTTATGCTTAAATGTTGAGAGCAGATGATATAGGAAAGCAAATAGCATTTTCAGGATCACTTGTGACCGATTATTTGCTGTAGTTTGTTGGGGGACAGGATATGGCAAAGAACTGTATGACCATTATATTTATGTGATTCTTTCAGTCAGAGGTAGTGTATATTATCTACCCAAGTACCTTATTACAGGTGACATCATTGTTTTATTGTGATCTGTCTTCAACGATCTGACATATGGCTTCTTGTGCACAACTAGTAAAGTCAAAGTTTCAGCGGGCTTTTGTCATCACAGTGTGGCACAAAGTTTTGTTTCCACCTGAGGAATATTTGACCTCAGCAGAAAATGCCGGGTAAAACTAATGTCCAGAGTATATGTGTATTAAGATTCTGCTGTGATTGATTGTTATTGTTGTGTGTATTCCTATGGATTCTAAACGACACAGTGTTTTAGTTTTATAAGTGAGTTCTCCTCTACATCTTCAAAGATGTTGGAAGCGCATGCCTTATTTTCATTTTACTTCTGTGTGCCTTCCTTGTGGTGGGGTTGAGGATTTGATTTGCAAAGAGTTCAGCCAATCAAGGAACTTCACTGTGCATATAAGGGGTCCTTCTATGAGAATTCATGAGTCAAGTGGATGCATGTCGGCATGCTGACCCAAAGATGGTCTTTGTATGTGTTCGTGTGATTTTGTGAGTCTGGCCACTGCCTTTTGTTTTCATGTACAACCTGTCCCCCCATTAACTTATAGAATTTTAGTTAGTTTTTCTAGTTGTTGTTTTCTTGATTTTGTTTGTATTTCTTGCATCTGCTTACTTATTTACTTTATTTTCTTACAGACACACTATTTACAATTTTTAACCAGTTTCTGCTTCTACTATTTTACATTTTACAACTTTCAGATTTATGTTGACTTAACTCCGTCTCTATCTTTATGATTTTTTTAATCTGTTTTTGGTCCCTCCACCCTGGCCCCCATTACCCCACGTCTATGCCAGGTCTACTCACCATTTTCCTACCCCCAGACTATTGTGGTATTTGGGTCTGGTCCTGGATCCTAAGGGCTTCTTGGGGGGGGGGTCATCCATTTCTGCTTTCCTCCAGGAAAGTTATTTTAATATGCCCTACACATGTTCCTTTTCCCCACACCCTTCACTTAACTATTTCTCCTTTATGGACCATGCTCCCTTAGGGAGTGTCATTGACAAGTGCCCTCCCTCTTTGCCGCTCTGTCAGTCACCAGAGCCACTAATTGAACCAGGGTCAGCTGGGCATAGTTAAGGATTTATTCCTCTACTCCACCAGAGCCTATCTTTAGGATTAATCATGAATACATTTAATTTGTAAACACTTACTGACCTACTGAAACATAAATTTCTTACAAAATGTTAAAATGTAAGCTCCACTAATTTTATCAAAATGCTGATCGCAGTAAACTCATACAATTACCTAATGAAATTAATGGAAAAGTACTGGATATTACTGTATTGAGTCCTAGTGACTTAGAAATGTCCTTGCATACTCTATCAACTTTTGTAAGGTCATGGAGAAACGTATGATTGAATTACGTTCAAATAATCCAAATCTTGATGTAACTAAATATAGACTTCTGATGATGTTTATCTATTAACTACTAATTCATGCACTAACATTGGTAGACAAAACAGTAGGGGGTATAAATTTCACAGTAGATGATCTAACTATAAAGCACATAAAGTCTACTCTCAGACAGGGGGTTCTGTCCTGCATATTGTATCATATAAAAGCAAAAAAAAAAAAGAGAGACAAGAAGCAATGTGATTATCTACTTGTGCTATAAAAAAATAAAGAATATCTTTAAGGGAAAAAAAACAAAAGGAAAAAGCAACCTAATCATAATACTAGTCAAGGTCGTTCTCCACTTTCTGAGGAATCTTTTGATAATGTCTTGGTTTTGGACAGTAAAGACCAGGATTCCAACACTGACAGTAACATTGTACTAATTCCTAAGGACCCCTCTCCTCGACCTCTGTTATACCCTGTGGTTATTATTAAAATAATGTCCTGGTAATGAACCAATATGGAGTGCATGAGCTAAGGATTGCTGCACTTGGTATAGTTTCACTGACAGGGCAGAGCTTGGAAGTGGATGACATGATAGAAAGAAAGTGTCTGGACATCTTCTGTATCCAGGAACCAAGATAGAAGGGCAGTGCAACAAAGCCACTTGGCTTGGGATCCAGATTCTTCTACTCAAGAGGAGGAAAGACTAGAAATAGTGTGGGAATTGTCATGAGGGAGAGGCTACAGAAGACAGTGAGGGATGCCATCAGAATTGGTGACAGACATAGAAGACAGTTATAATGGCAGCAAATGGGAGAAATTAGAAGAACAAAACTGTAGCAAACTGCCAAGCAGTACAGACCGAACCAAAAAAACCTAATACTAATACAAAATACCAGTCTGAATCGAGTAAACTAAGACTAAAACCACTTTTGTTAAATATAAATGTCCTTCCAAAATGGGATGTGCAGGTGTGCTTGCCCTAACAAAAATTATTGTTACATTATTCACTGAAGATGGTTTTGGTGAACTGGTCTTGGTTTATTTGCATTTGTCAAAACTGTATTTGATGGATTGGCATGAATTCATTGGAATGTACTACGAAGGTTTTACTCTCTCTGACAAGAAAATACACTTTTGATTGCTATTAAACCTATGGCAGTCTAATGTGATTAAAGTATCTGTAGCTAATTTTTTAACACTACTTTGGCACATTGGATGCTTTGGTGTTTGGCTTTTGTGTACTGGAAATTCTTTAACTTCTGTCAGTTGTAAAATAATGCTGAACACATTCAAACTGTTTTTTTTTTTTTTTGTGATAACAGCACAATTTGGCAGATTTTAGCTCTATTGGAACATACTTATTACTATAAACTTTAAGTTCTTATTGCAATATGTTATTCATTGCTGTCAATTTATTATTTTGGCTGGTGTTATCTCCCCTGACTAGATGGATCCTAACTTTGGTATCCCTTCCATCCATCAAATATAGTCGCAACTAACAAAAAAAAAAAAAACATGCATCAGCCTACAGTTAGTGATTCTGTCGGGGGCCATTACTCGGCCTGCAGAGCCTTTTTTGCCATTTCCCCCTACTGTAGCTTTGTTAACCACTATTGAACAGGGTTCTTCTGTTACCTTTTGGAAGTATGGGTTGTAGGAGTAATCCTGGGTAAGCGACCCCTTGCCAGATATAATACTCTGTCCCCAGATATTTTATTTAGTAGTGAAGTTCACAGGAAAAAGAAACAGAAGCTTCATCATACAGCTGATAATCAGATTATAGCTGTTTATAAGGCTGATGTAGCTTCCTTGCTAAGAGTGATGTTCTTCGTGTTTCACTGTTGCAGTCATCACAATTGGGTTATCTGCCTGCAGGTAGCCCTCAGTCATCCCGAATACCAGAGTCTTGGGATTTCTGCATTAGATGCTGTCGTTTCTTCCATGGCATCAGGTTGTCAGGGGTATAAAACAGGCAGCCAATGCCATTACATCAGTCTTTCTTGGAGAGAAGGAGCCTGAAGCAAAAGCAGTTTGCAAGTGCCGGTCGGCCGCTACCTGAAATTTTGTTTTTTGAGTTTCAAACCTGAAGTCTTCCAAAGCTAAGTACCCCATTGGGGATTCTTTTTTCTTGCTCTAACTGATGTCAGAAAAAGTTAACAATTGCCTTGCCTGTGGAAAGCAAATGCCACACAGAGATTTTCATTCTTACTGCATCACCTGTTTAGGCCCAGACCACGACGTCCCTTGCTGTCGGTTTTGTGCCTTGTTTAGCGCCCAAACCATTCTTTGTCAGGCTATTTTTGTAGCTAAATTCTTTTGCTCTCATTCTCCGTATTCCAAAATGGCTTTGGTAAACCATCCGACTACCGATCTTCTGAAAAAGCGCAAAGATAAAGACAGAGACAGACTGCATAGGTCAAAAACAGCTGATGACGCTTCAGTTAAGCTAGTCTCCAGTCCACTGGTACTCAGTGAGGTGCCTTTGCAGCCCCTGATGCCCACTTCTACAGATTTGCAGGCCTCTGCTGAGACCCATTCGGAGTTCAGTATGCCGTGAGATGATTCTTCAACTATGGAACCTGTGGATGTCTCTACCTTGGATGGGTCCCGAGCCGCTGTGCAGACACCGGCTTCTGAGGGTGTATTCTGACCTACCAATATTCACATTAAACCGACAACTTCATTTTTAGCTAAAACAACCGAGTTTCTCAGGCCCAGAGTAAGCACTACACCTAGAAAATCGATGACCAAAGTGCATGCTCAAGCTCCCATGCCTCAAAAATAAATGCTTAGAATGGCTGAAGACCTTATCACCCTAATTAGGGAAAGCCAGCCTTCCCCTGCTAAGAGACCAAGAATTGAGTTTCTTTCTGATTCTACAGACCATGAGTCCGATTACTCTGACCCTTCTGATTGCCAGGGCATACCCTTATCTACCTTTGAGGATTCAGATGCAGAGGAATCCATTCCCTTTGCCTCCCCTCCAGAGGATTTTTCTTTTGGTGAAACCTTGCATACTTTAAGAGAGCATTTCTGCTGGGAATGCCAGGATTATCCTCAGTCCAAAAAGAGACTCAGAGAATTTTTAGAGTTGCCTCAGCATAGGGCCCTAGCTATACCCCCTGCCCTGGATGTTGTAGATGATGTCTTCATGGAATCCAGTCTTACTTCAGACACTTTACCGCCGGCCCCTAGAAAACCTGACAGGTACTACAGAGTACCTGATTCTCAGACATTTCTCTTTAAGAATCATACTGTGGATCCAAAGACCATTTCCCAGGGGCCTAAAGGTATTAAGGCTACTACAGCCAAAAACCCTACTCCTTCAGACAGGGATTCCAGAGCTTTAGACAGATGGGGTAAGAATGTATATACCTCTGCAACTCTGGCCATCAGAGCATTGAATTGCCAGTTTTATATGTTGAAGTACCAGCAACATATTATGGAACAAATTAAACAAAAAATGATGTTACTTCCAGATTGTGCAGAAAGTAAAGATTTACAAGACTTAATGCATTCTGCAAACCAAGTTAGTAAGCATACTTTGCAGTGTGGCTTTGATGCCCTGGAAGCATCTTGCAGGGCTGCAGGTACTGGATCTGTACTGAGAAGGCATGCTTGGCTGAAGGAACAAACCTTGCCAGACCATGTCAAATCAAAATTACTAGACGCTGCTTTAAATCAGGACCATCTGTTTGGCACCAAAGCAGAAGAGGTTCTTAAAAAAGATGGAAGAAAAAGCTAAATCTATGCAAACTGTTACAGAATTCTTACAACTGCAGCTACCTAGATTCAGTAGGCATTGGCCTACAAAAAACTGGTCCATTCCAGCCCCCTTCCAGGCCTTCTCAGTCCAAACCCAGGGGAACCAGACTACCAAGACTACAGTCTCAGGGTATGCAGAGATCTAAACAATGGAGTGATCCCACCTCAAAAACAGGGAGTGGAAAGCCACCCCCTTATGGTAAAAGTCCACAATGACTTGTCAATTATCCTTCCCAGCCCTGCCCATCTACTTGCACCCCTAGGAGGAAAACTTGCCCTTCATGCCAAAAACTGGATGTCCATTACTCAGGACCAATGGGTTCTAAACATTGTATCCCAGGGGTACAGATTCTACTTCCATTCCCTGCCAACCCCAAGTGGGTTTCCAGACCTTCCTCCAAACCAGTGGGCAGAGGCTCAAATGCAAGTACATTCCCTGCTCAATATCAGGGCCATTCAACCTGTTCGAGTAGAACAAAGGGGACAGGGTTTCTATTCCAGGCTGTTCCTGGTGCCCAGAAAAGAGGGCTCTTGGTGCCCAGTCCTGGATCTATCAATTCTCGACACCTTTCTGGTGGTCCCAAAATTCAAAATGCAAACCCTGCAACAGCTACTCTCTTTGCTAGCCAAGAATGCCTGGCTAGTCACCCTAGACTTAAAAGAAGCCTACCTGCACATCCCCATAAGAGAGTCTTGCAGGAAATATCTCCATTTCAGGGCAGGCTCTATGCACTATCAGTTCTCTGCACTTCCCTTTGGCTTATCTACTGCGCCCAGAGTATTCACAAAGTGCCTGGCTCCAGCCATTGCATACTGCAGGCAGAGAAATATCCAAATTTTCCCATACTTGGACGATTGCCTTATTCAGGCGGACAGTCAGGAAACTTCAACACCTGGCATTTGTAAAAAGACTCCTATCATCATTGGGTCACACCAGCAAAGAAAATAAATCAGAATTGGTACCCAGTCAAAAAATTGTATTCCTGGGAGCAAGCTTGAACACAACTTCCCAGATGGCCTTTCTCACGGCAGAAAAGCAGATCTATTTGAACAACTACTTCAAACACATGGCCACCAAAACCCAGCTATCTGCAAGGAAAATACTGCAAACCTTTAGGGTTCATGGCCCCTTGCATTCTGCTAATTCCATATGCAAGACTGCATATGAGGAAACTTCAATGGTACTTAAAAAGTCTTTAGTGCCAACATTCTCAGGACCTGGAAATAGTCATTCCGATCATTCCTTGTCTAAGGGCAGAGTTCCTCTGGTGGGTAGAAGCATGAAACCACAACAAGGGATTGCCTTTCACTCAACCCCTCGCCATCCAAATCCTGACTACGGATGCATCAGACTATGCATGGGGGGGCTCACATGGCAGGCAAATGCATTCAGGGAAAGTGGAACCCAGGACAAATTCTCCTGCACATCAATCAGAAAAAAGATGTTAGCTGTACAGTATGCTCTGACAGCCTTCAAATACCTAATCCTTCCAGGACAGCTGCTGATAAAAACAGACAACACCACAGTTATGTGGTACATAAACAAGCAGGGAGGAACCCATTCTTACCCACTCTGCAGGTTAGCCATGGCCCTGTAGAACACAGCCTTGAGCAACCAAATGCATCTGCAAGCTCAGTTCCTGCCAGGCAAACAAAATTCACTGGCAGACAACTTAAGCAGAAGTCTCCTGGACCCACATGAGTGGAAATTGGAGCCCAACACCTTCAATCTTTTAATCCAGAGGTGGACCTCTTTGCCTCCCCCGAGAACCACCAGTTGAGCAAATTCTGCACCAGGAACCCTCACAGCAGGGCCTGGAAGGTGGATGCCTTATCCTTCAAATGGGAAAACCTCTCAGTTTATGCCTTTTCCCCCTGCCCCTCCTTTCAAAGGTACTACTCAGTATCAGATAGGACAGCCCAAGGGCAATTCTTATTACCCCAGATTGGCTACGCCAGCACTGGTACCCACTCTTATGCAGTCTGACAATAGTGCCACCCTGGCACCTTCATCAGACACCTTCCCTGCTGTCTCAGCAGGAGGGACAGATTTTGCATCCATAGCTGCAAACCCTAAACCTTGCAGCCTGGCTTATCCCCTGAATACTCCACCACCAACCCTCAGCAAGCCAGAAGGCCTAGTACTAGAACATCCTATGCTGAGAAGTGGAAAAAATATTGCTCTTGGAGTCAGTCTCAAGGAAAGGACACAGCTGTGCCCAACTTACCTCAAATCCTTGATTACCTAGCAGAGCTACTCCACAGAGGCTTATCCTTCTCCTCCATTAAGATTCATGTCTCTGCCATCTCAGCTCATTATAATACTGAGACACCTCTATTCTCTCACCCTGTCATCAAGCAGTTTCTGAGAGGGGCTAACAACTTAAGGCCCCCTAGGAGAGCACTCATCCCTGCCTGGGACCTTAACTTTGTACTGGAAAAGCTCACACTCCCCCCTTTTGAACCTGTGGCTTCAGCACAGTTAAAATTTCTTTCTTGGAAAACAGCCTTGCTTTTAGGTATAACCTCAGCTAGAAGACTGTCTGAGTTACAGGCACTAATGGCTGTGGAACCCTTCATTATTTTCCATGCTAACAGGGTTTCCCTCAGGACTAACCCATCCTTTATGCCTAAGGTGGTCTCCATTGTGGCTCTTCACCAAGCCATCTATTTGCCAACCTTCTTCCGTAATCCTCAAAATAAAGGGGAAAGGATCGTGCATACCTTGGATGTGCACAGACAGCTCAGGTTCTACCTTGACAGGACTAAACCTTTCAGAAAATCTGATCTACTGCTAGTCAGCTTTGCTACAGGGGCAGATGGTAAGGCCATTTCAAAGCAAACCATTTCCAAATGGATAGCACACTGCATCCATTTCTGCTACAAGCACCATGGAAAATCTACCCCACAGGGGATCAGAACACATTCCACTAGGGCTAATTCCATCTCTACAGCATTTCTCAGGGGAGACCCTACCAGGAACATTCTGGAAGCTGCAACCTAGAGTTCTGTACACACCTTCACCAAGCATTACCACTTACTTATTTTTTCTAAATCCAGAGCTGGATTTGCTACAGCAGTCTTACAGGGCCTGCTAGCCAGCCCTAACTCTTCTTGAATTCCTCCACCCTTCCTCAGCTTTGGGAATTAACCCAAGTGTGATGACTGCAACAGTGAAACACAAAGAACATAGTACAGTTGTGTACACTTACCATAAATGTAGATGTTCGAGTGTATTCACTGTTGCAGTCCTGGTTTCCCTCCCTCCAGCCCCCAGTTTTTGTCTATCCTTTCTACCTATCCTCTACATGGTCTTTTTTTATGGCAGGGGGTATTTACTTTCTACTGGTGGTGTTACACACCATATACTAGCTTCCTATTTGGGGGGCTCCTGACATCTGTGGCAAGAAAAACTGATGTAATGGCATCGGCTGCCTGTTTTATACCCCTGACGACCTGATGTCGTGGAAGAAGCGACAGCATCCAATGCAGAAATCACAAGACTGGTATTCGGGCCAACTGAGGGCTACCTGCAGGCAGATAACCCAAGTGTGATGACTGCAATGGTGAATACATTCGAACAGCTACATTTATGGTAAGTGTACACAACTGAACTTTGTGCAGACAGCAATGTTTGGTGTTTATGTTGCCATCCATGCCTCTAGTGTTAGTTTGGCACATGAATTTCTGTTGTTTCAGAAAACGATGAGGAATCTGATAAGGACAATGGTGATTTCCTAGCTGATGAACCCAGTCACTCTGAATCTTTGGAAGGTCAACCTCATCTTGTGTCTAAACAAGTGTTTACTTTTCTTCAGATGATTGCTAGATTTAGTGATGTTTTAGCTTTGGAGCAGTCGGGAATGACCCCAGAGATAGGCAGGGTATATGTCCTTATAGAAAATGAGGTGCTCAATCCTGTGGCTATCCTCACACCTTACCAGCCTTGGAAAAATTCTTAAAAAGTTATCTGCAGGACACCGGTATCTATTCCAACAGTCCCATAAAAGGCTCAGGAAAATATAAGGTCTCCTTGGATATGACAAGTTTCTTTTCTCATTTGACTGCTGACCCAGCTGTGGTCTCCACAGCTGCCTGCTCAAATAAAAAAGTCCTTGACTTCATTTAATACGATGCTGTCTGATAAAGAGGGAAATGATTAGATCTTCAGGGCAAAAGGATGTCTCCTTCTAGTAATTTAGAATGTTAGATTATCAAGGCTATATGTGGAAATTTATTTTGCAGTCTGTATGCAGTTTGGATGATTTTGCTGCATCCTTGTTCTTAATACTATTTACATTAACTGATAGAATTCTGTAATTTTAATCATGACATTTTTCTGTTTCCTTTAACTTTTGGGGAATATCGGTTATTTTCCGCTATACACTTCAACCATCTTGTTCCTCCTGCCCATCAGTCTCATCATCCATACCCAAAATCCATACTTATCAATTGCCTCTTTTTCTTATTCCACAACCTGCAAATCTTATGTTCCTTCCTTTGTCACTTACACATCTTCTTCAGTATCTCCACCCTCAGATATTTCCCCAACTACTGGTATAGTCATATCATCATTCTCCTCCCCCATTTCTGATTATTTATTCAATTTCATCTCCCCTTCTTTAGAGTCAAACCAGAAATGACCTGCTTTTTAGCACTTCATTTCATTTTACAACTTTGCATAACATGTGCCTTCTGTCTACAGTGCTGACATTTTCTTTTAACACTTTCTTTAACCAGATGCTCAGTGCATCCACAAAAAATAACAGGCCTTTGGCTGGCCCTAGTACTGTAATACCCCCTACAATGAAAGCAATATTTGATAAATGAATTTTTTTTCCATTTTCAACGTTCAGCATATATTCACGTTCCCATCCACTGTTCAACACATTCCTCTCATCTCTCATTTTGTTAAAATATTTAACATGTTTGCACAAATTCTGTAAAAAACGTTTAATCTGCCCCTCCGTTACTCTACCAGATATAAACCGAATAAACATACATTTGTATTTTTGAACATGAAAAAGTGAACTCATTCCATGGAATATACAGCTTTCTGTTTTTCATAAATTTCACTTTTGCAATAAGACCTAAATCTCAAACATCACATCACAAAATTTTCTTTTCCCAAAAGGATAAATGATTAAATAACAGTGACTTTGAAGCCAATGGAGAATTATCCTTGTATCCCAAACACAGTGTCTGTCAATAACAGTACTTTTTTGCTGGTAATCTGCATGACAGATTTGAGCATCTGTTTACGTAAATGACTACTGCCCTCTTTTCCTTTTTCTCACAGTCCAGTAACTTCCACTTAAGTCTTTTGCTTCCTTACCCCTCACAAAGCTTGTTGCCTCACTTGAAAACATTCTTTATTAACTCATCACAGATGTGTGATGCTTTCAGGTCTTTATTAAATCCATCAAGTTCATATTGCCCACTTTTACTTGAACCCTTAGTCACTCGAATCCACTTGACATGCAGACAGCAGATCTTCCTACTACACAGTCTCAGGAAAAATAAACTTGCTGATTTCCTTCATTAAAAATCCTCTCAGCTATTTCACCCCACAAACAAATGAATCCTCTCCTCTCCTCTCTCATCTCCATTAATTTAAATAAGCATTTGTTATCCAGCTCTCCAGGTTGGAGTTCTGTAATCTGATTGGCTGTCCCACACATGATGTAGAAACAAGCTCATCTCCCTCCACTCCTTGTTCTCTACTCATCTCTCGTCTCATTTCTCTGACATAAGCTTAATCACCTCTCAGCTGCTCAGTGTTAGTAATGCTGCTGACTCCAAAATGGCATTCTACTTCCCAGCAGCCTTCACAGCAGGATCAAGTCAGGCCCCAAATGGGTAATGCATTGGTCTCCTAATCCAGGGATTGTGGGTTTGAGTCCCATCTGGGGTAACATAATCTTGATACAAGTAGAGTTTTAGGGAGGTTAGCATAATGGTTAAGGTGTTTACCTTACAGTCACAAGGTGCAGGGTTTGATTCTCATGTGAGATAATTGGTTAGGCTTAAATTGGCCCATAAGGGCAGTTAGCCTAGTAGTAATCTATGAGCCTAATCTAATCTATGAATAAAACACTGCAGTGAATTTCCATTAGTTGGCAAAGGTGCTACTTTGGGTCTCCTGTGAATAGAAACCATTGGCCTAGTGGGACCAACCTGGACAACAAAACAATTTATATTTCACAGTGAGCTCTTGTACTTTTGTATTCCTATTAATGCTCATTGATCTTGCAGTTTTTACCCTGTCTGAACAATGTTTGAACCATGAACATGGCAAGCAAATCTATTATAAACTGAAGATAGTGTTGTTCCACCAAATTTTTTTCTTTATTCATAAGAACCTCTATGAAAACTGGCTCCTCCAGTTTTGCCTTATCACTTTCGGATCCATTTCTCCAGATATTCTGTATTTTTTAAAAACTGACTCTTTCTACAGAAAATTCTGTTTTAGAGTTTAAGTATACTTGGCTCATACCCATCAAATTCATTGCTCAAAAAGTCTGAAAAAACTGAAATTAATGGGAGGACCATAGCTGTCAACTGATCTTGGACAAATCTCAAGAGAATCAAGGATAAATCTAGAAATAATCAGAAGGACACTTAAAATATTAATACTATAAACATGATACATTGATAGAATAAGGGAATGCAAATTAATATACATTTTCTAAAATAAAAGAAGTCTATAACTCTAATTATTGTCATTATTTATTAAGTGCGATTCACCACTTTTTCTCCAAAAGTCTTCAGTTTTAGGAGGGATTAAGAGGGACAGAGGTAAAATTTGAGTCAAAGTCGGGGACATCCCTGTAAATCAGGGACAGTTGGGAGTTATGGTGAGGACTAAAGGCCACAAATCAAGGACATTTATTAAATTTTACACTTACACACTAATAGAAGAGTGAGATTTGCATAGACAAGAATTTTCTGAAGAATAAGAAGTACAACTCTCTGGTGTATGCATTCTGACCAACTGTAATAGGAACAGGGCAGAATGTGAGAAAATTAGGGATGTTCTATGAAATTCCAGACAGTAGTGATGTAGGAAATGGTTTCCATGGCAAAACTTCCCTGGTTTCTATAGCTTATGTACCTGACAAACTACTTACCACAGCAGTGAGTATAGGTTCATAGGTTCATAGGTTCGTACTAGGCTATCTGCCCTAGGGCATTTATAAGCCTAGCCAGAGTGTGTGTGGCTTTCACCACCCCTTAGGATGAGAATACTATGCCCTTTTAGGGTTTAGTTTACTGTGCCTCTGTCTAGTAGTGACACAGATATGACCCCCGGGTTAAACCTACGATCTCCCATCCACTCGTCAAGACTTCTCTTGAATAGAGTCAGTGAGGGGCTCTGCCTAACATGGATTGGGATTCTGTTCCAGAGTGTAGGGAGCCTCTGGGTTATGAATCTGTCCCTCCAGCACGTCCTATTTATTTCTGTGTTGAGGTTTAAGTCTCTTGCTCTCGTGGCTCTGGTGGATTTGGATTTACTAAGGTGGAGCATGTCCATTAATTCGGATTGGACATGGCCTTGTACGTCAGGCACAGATCACCTCTGAGTAGGCGGTATGCGACTGAATAGAGCTGGAGTTTTTTCAGTCGGGCAGCATATGACATATGTTTAAGACCCTTTATCCTCTTGGTGAGGAACTTTTGGGGTCTTTCCAACTGCTGCAGGTGACGGGTAAGATACATCCCAAATGGGGCATTGTACTCAATCATTGGCCTGATAAGAGAAGAGTACAGGGGCACAATGACCTCTCTTGATCTAGATGTGAAACCCTTCATGATAAGGTGTGCAACCACTTTGGCAATGTGAGTGTCAAATGAGAGGTTACTGTCAACCTGGGTCCCAAGGTCCCTGATTACCTCTTCTGTACTTAATGGATTACCACCTATGTGGTAATTTGTGGGTACCTTGTTTTTCCCAAAGGGTATGACTATACATTTTTTGGCATTCAGCTTAAGGCCATGGCTCTGGCACCAATTATCCATTTCTATGAGGCCTCTCTGAAGGATGTTTGTGTCCGCTGGAGTATCAGTTACGGCGCCCAGTTTGCAGTCATCTGCGAACTTTGTCAGCCACAATCCTCCTATGTTTGCCTGTACCTCGGAAAAATAAATGCTGAACTAGAGGGGTCCCAGGACTGAGCCCTGTGGGACACCGCCAGACTGGCTTAGAGTCTGACATAGCTCCAGCAACTCTGACCCTGTGGGTTCTGTCCTTGAGCCAGTTTGCAACCCATCTTGTGACATATGGGTTTACATTTAAGCTGGTGAGTTTGTCTATGATGCCCGAGTGGGGTATTGTGTCAAAGGCTTTTGCAAGGTCAAGGTAGGCTGTGTGAACTGCTTTACCCTCATCAATGGCCTTAGTGACTGTTTCAAAAAAGTCGATCAAGTTCAAAAGGCAGGATCTGCCTTTGACAAAGCCAAATTGGGTAGGATCCAATGTCTGTAGATCCCCAATGTCTTTGTTTATGAGTTCCATAATGATCCTCTCCATAGCTTTGCAGACCAGGCTCGTCAAGCTTATGGGGCGGTAATTTCCAGGGTCCGTAGAAGCACCGCCTTTGTGAAGTGGTACCACTGTCACCGTACGCCACTCTTTGGGTACGTATCCTGTAGTAAGGCTAAGATTAAACAGCAGCCTTATGTGTGGGTTTAGTTCCTCTTGGAGTTCATGTAGCACACAGCCCGGGACACCGTCCGGTCCCATTGATGCTGTGTTTTTAGCTTTAGAGAGGGCGGCTCTCACCTGGGCATTTGAGATATTAGGGAGGCTACACTCTGCTGGGATAGTTATTTCTCCTTTTGGGGGGGGAGGGGGAGGAGAAATTTGCACTGAACCTGTCTGCCAGAATGTTGGCAATGTTGGCAATGTCAGTGGGTTCAGTGTATTTTGTATCATTTTGGACTAACTCTGAGCATATCTGGGAGTTTCCACCCAGGTTTCTAACATAGCTAAAGAAGGCCTTGTGATTGTCTTTTGTGTCTTTTGCGATTTTTCTCTCAAAGTTGGCCTTGGATGATTTTATGAGTGAACGTAGTTTTTTGCTAGTACTGATCAGAGATGCCTTCCCTTTTAGGGATTTTGCTCTGTCATGTAGTAGCTTCCTCCTCCTGTTGTAGAGTTTGTTTATGCCTGGGGTCCACCAGACTGGGCCTGCCTTTGGGGGAATGGGTCTTGGTTTTATTTGGGATTGCATGATCCATGCATTCTTGAAGGTGCCCATAGAAGGCATTTGCAAAGAATTCAGCAGTGTGGGTTGTGGTTTCCACTAGCCCAGGGGCCTTGAAAGATACTATTTCAGTCTTAAGAAGTGTGAAGTTGGCTTTTGAGAAGTTCTTCACTGTGGTCTTTTGTGCAGGGGTGGGGCGGATGTGGATTTCCAGTGAGATTAATTTATGGTCTGATCTTACCAGAGAGGGATATACTTCCGGTGTGGAGCATTTTGTCCCCATGTTTGTGATGATCAGGTCTAGTATATTGTCTCCTCTTGTTGGAGTGGTGACCAGTTGTTCCATTGCATTTGAGTTTATGAATTCTAGGAACCTTTGGGCTAGGGTGTTGGGGCTTGAGTAATGTTCCCAGTCTATGTTTGGGTAGTTGAAGTCTCCCAATATAATGGTATTTGGAGAGACATTCATACTCTCTAGTGTCTTCAGGAAGGCTGTGTGGGGTTCCTGAGTTTGGGAGGGTGGTCTGTAACATGCTACAAACTGTAAGGCAGTTTTGCCTATGGTTAGTTGCACCTGGATGGTCTCCGATGCTTCGTGCGTTGCCACTAACCTAGAGGTGTGGGTATCTTTGATGAATATGGATACTCCTCCTTTTGTGGTTCGGTCCAAGTTTTGGGGCCGGAAAGCATGATATGAGGTAAAACCTGATAGTGCTGGGGTGCTCTCAGGAGCCTTGAACCAGGTTTCAGTCACTGCACAGACATCGATGTTCTCCATACTGAGAAGGGCTTCGAGGGTGTGCATCTTAAGGTTTAGACTTCTGGCATTGAGCAGCATTACCCTTAGTTTTTTTCCACTTGTGTTTTCTAGGGAGGTAGGTTTGTCCTTTGAGCCTTGCCTAAAAAAGGCACTATGGAGGTGGCAAGAGCCTTGGCCAATATCCGGAAGCCCAGGGGTGACAGGTGCAAGCCGTCCCTTGCGAAGCAGCGTGGCTTGTCAAGCATGTCATCCCAAGCAGACAGACATTGGATCCCCTTAGAATGACACCAGTAATTAAGCCAATTGTTAAAACTGATCATTTTGTCTTTGTACTGTGGCATCATTCTTGGTGAGGGTAAGATGCTGCTCAGGGTCAGGGTCATACCTGCCTGGGCTACATAATCAGAGAGCTCCTCTATGTCTCTTTTCATGTAGTCCAGGGAGGTATCGCCTCAGGTCGTTCACACCGGCATGTACAATGACTGAGTCATATTTGTACTTGCTGTGGAGTGACCTGAGTGCTTGTGTTATGTGGCGGATTCTAGCTCCCGACAGGCAGCTTACTGTGACCTTTTCCTTGTTCAGTCTAGTGAGCGGGACGTCAGTGTGTCTGACTATGGAGTCACCTATTACAAGTGTGTCTGGCATGTTGTTTGGCCTTAAGGGCTGTGACTGTTTAGCACACTGACTATGTGAACTATGTGTTGCATGTGCTATGTCTTGAGATGGCGGTTGCTTGGGTGTCTGCTTTGGAGGCCTCTGTTGTTTTGGTAGATTTTTAATCAGCGCCTCCGAGTATGTTTTTGTGTGTTTATGTGTTTGGTTTGCAATTGTGATAGTTCTATGTGAGACTGGGTTTGTGGTGTGCGTGGTTACCTTCTCCTCCTGACTGGTCTTGCCAGTACTGAATTGAGGGAGCTCAGCCTCTAGTTTGGCTATATAGTTGCATCTCGCATATATTTGTATTTGTTGGGAGGAGGAGAGGGTTGTCTGTGTACATGAGGCAATTGTAACATTGCCTTAAGATTCCCAGATTCACCAGCTGAACAGGAGAGGACGCTAGCAACTGACCCTTCGACATGCTAGAAATAGTGAAAAGATTGCTGTGTAACTGAGTCAGAAAGGACCTATAGGAAATGGGTACTCAAGGGAATTTAGGTGAATGAAGTACTTTCTTTTGTTTAAGAGTGCTTTACTTGTATAAATAAATGCTTTAGGAGCAAGTGCTGAGCTTTTCAGATAGAGTATAGGCTGTATAGATTGCAAGTAGAACAGTTCTAAGGGAAAAATTGAAGAGCAGACTTTACGGAGCCAGAAATAGTTTAAACTTGATTAACCGGCGCTGCCCTATGCTGCTCTATGAGCAACTCCGCGCTAAAGCGCGCAAAAGCGGGCTTTATAGCAGGGGTTGAAAAGAGCCAGGAATTGACCCAAAATGGCCAATAAACTACAAGTTCTGGGCTGGAACCAATCCTCTAGGGACAAATAGGTTGCTCAGTGCTCCCCACTCCCACTGGTGAGACAAAGAAGCTTCCTCTTATCCAAATAAGGGTATGGATAGCACAGGAACCAAGACAAAGCCCAGAGATCAGCAAAATCTGAAGACTGGACTATTCTAGTTCAGAAAAGCGGGAAAACAAGGATATTTTTTTTTTCTTTTTTCACAGAGAAGGGAGAAAAGATGCAGTAACAAACAGTAAATGCTATAAAACGGCTAGCGCACTTTAGTGTTAGCCTAACAATTAAATTTAACAAAAATAACTTTTTAAAGTGCTAACAGTATAAATTCAACACAAGAACAGTAAAAATAATATGCAGAGCTGTTTTTTAAGCGAAATGCAGTCGAGATGCAGTACTTTAAGCGAAAGCCAGAAAAAATACTTATAAATCCAGGATACCGGTTAAACCTGGGGAAAAATCACTTGCCAAAGGATGCAATACTTGAAGTCTGCTATTCTCCTTTATTTTTATTATTATTTTAATCCCTGTCATGTAACCCTTTCCTTCCTGGGCCTGTGCTGGGCCCCAGTATGGCCTTCCACTTTCACTATACCCACTCACTGCTGGATGTTCGCATCTGTACCTAATACAAAGACTTTATTTAATTACAATTTCTGACTTAAGCCTAAATAGAGCCCAACCTCTAAATTCCAAGACTTTGCTTGTGACATTCATCTCCCATTTAATGCTTCCTGACCTTTGTGAACTCACTATTTATCTATTCACCCTATGCCCTATCCCAGCTATCCATTTGCTCTTCTCTGCCCTCCTGAATGTCCTGCTTCCTACTTTTCTTGTTCTGTCTTATACTCTCCACTTTTTTCCACTTGCCAGCTTGAGTTATTTCCAAATCCAATGGCCCTGAGAAAGCTTGATCTACTTTCAAAATAGGCACCAAACCTGGCAGTACTAAATAAGGCCCAGACTGTCTGTCTTCACTTTCCTGTGAAGATATTTAATTCCCCCTTTGTTATTGATCTGTGAGGACTCAATACATCTCTTTCCCATCCCACCATCATTCATATCCTCCACCTAGCATCATGTTCCTGATTGTGAAGTGGCATTGGGTCACGGCTACCATTCTTCCAATTGTAAACAACTGTAAGTAACTGTAAGCCCCAATACCCAGTGCTCAGACATTATCACACTGGAGAGCAAGTGTTCATCTCTCTTTATGTTACAAACATCATTTAGAACCCAGATATAGACACATATACACATGTATATACACATAGAATTAACTTTAAACTGTATGTACTTGTTTGTTAACCAAGAAATTGAGTTAGTCCATTGCCTCTTTTTTTCAGTTACAGCCTAAACCATCAGGCTGTACACTGTCAGAGTCAAACACTGTTCCCTTTGATTTCTATTAGAAGGACTGTGCAATACCATGTGGTTCATTATACGCCCCCCCCCCCCCCCCCCACACACACACACACAAATGACATATAGCACTCTGGACTCTCATTTCTCTCTGTGCAGCCATTCTACCAGTCTTCCTCCCATAATCCCCCCTCTCAGTGAGATATAATCTTCTAGAATGGTGCTTTGCTGTCGTGATGGGAATGGCATAACTTAGACCTGGTTCTTTTTATGGCTCTGTTTGTATGATTGGACTGCATTGCAATTATCACCATACAGTATGGAGTACTCCCGTCTATTTTCTCTGTTCCTTTTAGATGTCTCATACATCTTCCCCTGTGAAAATGAACTTCAGGTTTAAGTAGGATTTCTACTTGACAAATCAATTGAAAAAAATACACTGACATATTAACAACATGATGCTGTTTGCCTTGCTTTGCCGTGGTCTGTCTTTGTGTCCTGCATTTCTGCTGCTTGCATTCCCATCTGGGAACTATCAGTAAGGCTGTAGTTGTCAATTTGGTGAGGGTATTAGCCGATTTCATTGGATGCCTTAATGACACAATAGTTAAGAAAATATTCGGGGAGGCTGCGAGTTATGGAAATACAGACTGTTCCGTGTTAGGTAGTCTGAGCCTCAGTCCATGCTTTCCAAACTATTGTTATCACATTTGTGATCTCAGTTCCAAATTCCGTTTTCACATTTCCTGTACAAATAATCGCCCTATCACTTCAAACCTTCCTTCTTGCATTCTAATTATACCCACAATGCATCTTATTTTTCATTTGTGCCTTGTTCTGTTTGATTCAATTTATTCCCTCTTGCATGGGCTTTTGCATTTGGTGAAAAATAAAATGTTAAGTTGTTAATGCCTGAAAAGCTTTGTACAGAAGTTGCTGGGTTTTTAGAGCATTTGTTCTTTCAGCAGGGATAAGCAAGAGTCTTTTACTATGAAATAGAGGCGGAAGTGGGTGGGCTTTGCAACACCTACCACACACTATCAAAATCTTTTGTGCTTACTGCAAATAATGCATTACTAAGTAGCATTCTGTGTGAATTTTTCCTGCCTTGGAAACCCCCACTGAGTTTGAATTGGCCCCTTTTGAAGAGTGTTCCCCTGTACGAATGCACTCAGAATCTTGAGGAAGTGGGGGAGGGGAAGAGATACCTAAGTACTTATGTGCTATAGTTTCTTACCAGGAAAACAAGCAGCTGTTTCCTGGGCTCATCATTCTGAAAGGGGAAATCACTGGCAAATAAATTCTAACATACGGTTCTTTTGCGAGGAGGAGTTAGCTCTTTAGTCTGCCAAGCCAGCTGAGACTCCATTTTGAAATCTCATCTGTCTCTTCCATTATCTGAATACTTAAACTTTCTCTGTAACCTGCCTCATGTAGATTTAAGCTTGGTGAATGCTTTCTTCCCAACCTCCCTAGAAGTTGAGAACAGGCTCACTGTGGGAGCTGGTTGTGTCGTTGTATTCACAGCAGGATTTCAAGGGAATAGAACTGATAACAAGGCCCTCCTGCAATGCTGCTGAACGTGACCTGGGAAACTGGCAAAGAAATCGAATTAATAATGACTGAGCTCCCCCTCCCTCCACTTGCACTCAGTTTTATCAGGCCATCTAATTGTCTGATAAAAATTCAGACGTCATGCAACTAAAGTAACCTGTCCCCATGGGATTTTGCTGTGATGGCATCAACCCCAGCTGGACTTGGCTGACGTAAATGGTATTCCGGCTAAATAAGGAACTTTTTCTTTACTAACACAGACATGCCCTCATGGTCATACACATTAAGCTATCATCACATGAATACAGGCTTTCCACACATTTCTCTTTTTATTGGATATTCCCTATTTGGGCAGCTTTGTCCTACAGAGAAAAAAATGTCCATGGATTTAAAGACTGCATGACAAGAAATATTCATTTTTATTAGTGGTGTTCTCATTTTTATGTAAATCTGTGATTTTGTATTAGAAACAGCTTAAAATGACTTGTTATAGCAAAAGTGGCTAAAATTGCATATGCTGATTGTTCATTTTGGTAATAAAGTGACTTATAGTCATTTGCATTTATTGTGAATCTAGCTTGCCAAGCAAAATCTCACATTTCAATAAAAAAGTCTCATTTTTTGGCATCAGAAAATATAGCAACTTTATATAAGAAAAATAGTTGCATGTAAAATTGCAGCTGTGAGAATCTTTGTCTCATTTGAATGAATGTAATCTTTGCTAAAATAATGGTAATTTCATAGTTAGTCATTACAGTGTAATTGTTAAAATTATGAGCTGGGAATGAGTTACATCCTTTAGGTTAGAGTTTGTTTCTTGTTACTTCTATTATTTACTTTGTCTTGCTAAATAAATCACTTCAGAGGGTCTGCACTTCTGGTTCAACGCTGAGAACAGATGTGTATGTAGGTGTGTGTGTGTGTGTGTGTGTGTGTGTGTGTGTGTGTGTGTTTACTGAGCCTTACCTCAATAATAAAGTAAATAAATAATCATCAGCATTAAGCATGGCGTTCTTCTAGTATTGTCATCCTATGCATGGTTCGTTAGCAGAGCAATTCAAGTGATACGCATTTCTTCAATTTTTTTTTTTTGTGTTGGTGGAGTGATGAACATTTTAATTAGAACTTTGCACAGCCACATTTTTTCACAGAAATTAAGTCTAATTTTTTTGCTGTGGTGAGTGAAAGTTCATCTGTGTTCCTGTTGCCTTAAGTATGTGAGTAGACACAGGTTCCCAGAACACTTCAGGAGGGACTGTACTGTGTATATGGCCAGTCAGTGAGTGAATGTGCTGAAGTGCTTCAGAAGGTGACTTGTTAAAGGAACCCCTTTGTGTTCTACCTTGCCCCTTACTGGGAAGACTCCTCTTTGGATCTCACAATGATGCTGTTGTGAGGATTTTGTTTCTGTCTGTCTTATAACCATCTAGTGCTTTCCGTGGATAACTTTCCCCAAAGATAGTGGTTCAAATCTGGGTGTGATGCAAAACAGAACATTTGGAAGATGGACATAAATAGATGATGGGAATCAATATGCAGCTGATGGGAAGATACACCTTGGGGATGTTAAACATAAAATAAACGAGTAATTAAATGTAGAGTTCAGTCACTCAGAAAGAAACAGATTGTCGTGTCTTTTCTTGAATGTTAACCAGGTAGGCTAACTGGACAGATGTTAACCAGGTAGGCTAACTGGACAGATGTTAACCAGGTAGGCTAACTGGACAGTCAAGCCATTTTCAAAAGCAGCATGAAAACAACATCATGCTGCATGGCTTGCTCAGGGTCATCCATTCGACAAATGAGGGCTGAGGGAATCAAACCCTGTACCACAGGAACTACAGCTCACAACCATAACCTCTGCACCAGCCTGATAAACAGTAGTAGACACTGAGGTTAAAGAGAGAGCCATATTTGAGATGAAAAGACTGATATTTGTAGGTCTGCCTTGTGTCCAGGGATAAATGCCAGGTACAAAGTCCCTGTGCAGTACATGACATAATGAAACCAGGCATAAGTTTACCACTGCAGTATTCCCTTGGGTAGGCATTTGCATGACCGGCTGTGGGGTATGTGTAGGCTAAGCTTTCCTTCTGTTCTTGAAATGTGTTTGTTTCAGGTCCCTCTCAGCTCAGAGATCAAGATTGGAAGGAGAGGGTTAAATGGACTTACTGGATGAGTGAATTCTGGCTACTAGAGGTCACTGGGTAGAGAGATTAAAAATTAGAGAATCAAGTTTCATGAATATAGAACTTAATGTTTTCTGGTCTGCAGATTGCCCTCACGAGGGGATTGTTATGTATTTCATGAATATAGAACTTAATGTTTTCTGGTCTGCAGATTGCCCTTACGAGGGGATTGTTATGTATTTCATGAATATAGAACTTAATGTTTTCTGGTCTGCAGATTGCCCTCACGAGGGGATTGTTATGTATTTCATGAATATAGAACTTAATGTTTTCTGGTCTGCAGATTGCCCTCACGAGGGATTGTTATGTATTTCATGAATATAGAACTTAATGTTTTCTGGTCTGCAGATTGCCCTCACGAGGGATTGTTATGTATTTCATGAATATAGAACTTAATGTTTTCTGGTCTGCAGATTGCCCTCACGAGGGATTGTTATGTATTTCATGAATATAGAACTTAATGTTTTCTGGACTGCAGATTGCCCTCACGAGGATTGTTATGTATTTCATGAATATAGAACTTAATGTTTTTGGTCTGCAGATTGCCCTCACGAGGGATTGTTATGTATTTCATGAATATAGAACTTAATGTTTTCTGGTCTGCAGATTGCCCTCACGAGGGATTGTTATGTATTTCATGAATATAGAACTTAATGTTTTCTGGTCTGCAGATTGCCCTCACGAGGGATTGTTATGTATTTCATGAATATAGAACTTAATGTTTTCTGGTCTGCAGATTGCCCTCACGAGGGATTGTTATGTATTTCATGAATATAGAACTTAATGTTTTCTGGTCTGCAGATTGCCCTCACGAGGGGATTGTTATGTATTTCATGAATATAGAACTTAATGTTTTCTGGTCTGCAGATTGCCCTCACGAGGGGATTGTTATGTATTTCATGAATATAGAACTTAATGTTTTCTGGTCTGCAGATTGCCCTCACGAGCGGATTGTTATGTATTTCATGAATATAGAACTTAATGTTTTCTGGTCTGCAGATTGCCCTCACGAGGGGATTGTTATGTATTTCATGAATATAGAACTTAATGTTTTCTGGTCTGCAGATTGCCCTCATGAGGGGATTGTTATGTATTTCATGAATATAGAACTTAATGTTTTCTGGTCTGCAGATCGCCCTCACGAGGGGATTGTTATGTATTTCATGAATATAGAACTTAATGTTTTCTGGTCTGCAGATCGCCCTCACGAGGGGATTGTTATGTATTTCATGAATATAGAACTTAATGTTTTCTGGTCTGCAGATTGCCCTAACGAGGGGATTGTTATGTATTTCATGAATATAGAACTTAATGTTTTCTGGTCTGCAGATTGCCCTCACGAGGGGATTGTTATGTATTTCATGAATATAGAACTTAATGTTTTCTGGTCTGCAGATTGCCCTCACGAGGGGATTGTTATGTATTTCATGAATATAGAACTTAATGTTTTCTGGTCTGCAGATTGCCCTCATGAGGGGATTGTTATGTATTTCATGAATATAGAACTTAATGTTTTCTGGTCTGCAGATCACCCTCACGAGGGGATTGTTATGTATTTCATGAATATAGAACTTAATGTTTTCTGGTCTGCAGATCGCCCTCACAAAGGGATTGTTATGTATTTCATGAATATAGAACTTAATGTTTTCTGGTCTGCAGATTGCCCTAACGAGGGGATTGTTATGTATTTCATGAATATAGAACTTAATGTTTTCTGGTCTGCAGATCGCCCTCACGAGGGGATTGTTATGTATTTCATGAATATAGAACTTAATGTTTTCTGGTCTGCAGATTGCCCTCACGAGGGGATTGTTATGTATTTCATGAATATAGAACTTAATGTTTTCTGGACTGCAGATTGCCCTCACGAGGGGATTGTTATGTATTTCATGAATATAGAACTTAATGTTTTCTGGACTGCAGATTGCCCTCACGAGGGGATTGTTATGTATTTCATGAATATAGAACTTAATGTTTTCTGGTCTGCAGATTGCCCTCACGAGGGGATTGTTATGTATTTCATGAATATAGAACTTAATGTTTTCTGGTCTGCAGATTGCCCTCACGAGGTGATTGTTATGTATTTCATGAATATAGAACTTAATGTTTTCTGGTCTGCAGATTGCCCTCACGAGGGGATTGTTATGTATTTCATGAATATAGAACTTAATGTTTTCTGGTCTGCAGATTGCCCTCACGAGGGGATTATTATGTATTTCATGAATATAGAACTTAATGTTTTCTGGTCCGCAGATTGCCATCACGAGGGGATTGTTATGTATTTCATGAATATAGAACTTAATGTTTTCTGGTCCGCAGATTGCCCTCACGAGGGGATTGTTATGTATTTCATGAATATAGAACTTAATGTTTTCTGGTCTGCAGATTGCCCTCACGAGGGGATTGTTATGTATTTCATGAATATAGAACTTAATGTTTTCTGGTCTGCAGATTGCCCTCACGAGGGGATTGTTATGTATTTCATGAATATAGAACTTAATGTTTTCTGGTCTGCAGATTGCCCTCACGATGGGATTGTTATGTATTTCATGAATATAGAACTTAATGTTTTCTGGTCTGCAGATTGCCCTCACGAGGGGATTGTTATGTATTTCATGAATATAGAACTTAATGTTTTCTGGTCTGCAGATTGCCCTCACGAGGGGATTGTTTTGTATTTCATGAATATAGAACTTAATGTTTTCTGGTCTGCAGATTGCCCTCACGAGGGGATTGTTGTGTATTTCATGAATATAGAACTTAATGTTTTCTGGTCTGCAGATTGCCCTCACGAGGGGATTGTTATGTATTTCATGAATATAGAACTTAATGTTTTCTGGTCTGCAGATTGCCCTGACGAGAGGATTGTTATGTATTTCATGAATATAGAACTTAATGTTTTCTGGACTGCAGATTGCCCTGACGAGGGGATTGTTATGTATTTCATGAATATAGAACTTAATGTTTTCTGGTCTGCAGATTGCCCTGACGAGGGGATTGTTATGTATTTCATGAATATAGAACTTAATGTTTTCTGGTCTGCAGATTGCCCTCACGAGGGGATTGTTATGTATTTCATGAATATAGAACTTAATGTTTTCTGGTCTGCAGATTGCCCTCACGAGGGGATTGTTATGTATTTCATGAATATAGAACTTAATGTTTTCTGGTCTGCAGATTGCCCTCACGAGGGGATTGTTATGTATTTCATGAATATAGAACTTAATGTTTTCTGGTCTGCAGATTGCCCTGACGAGGGGATTGTTATGTATTTCATGAATATAGAACTTAATGTTTTCTGGTCTGCAGATTGCCCTCACGAGGGATTGGTATGTATTTCATGAATATAGAACTTAATGTTTTCTGGTCTGCAGATTGCCCTCACGAGGGATTGTTATGTATTTCATGAATATAGAACTTAATGTTTTCTGGTCTGCAGATTGCCCTCACGAGGGATTGTTATGTATTTCATGAATATAGAACTTAATGTTTTCTGGTCTGCAGATTGCCCTCACGAGGGATTGTTATGTATTTCATGAATATAGAACTTAATGTTTTCTGGTCTGCAGATTGCCCTCATGAGGGATTGTTATGTATTTCATGAATATAGAACTTAATGTTTTCTGGTCTGCAGATTGCCCTCACGAGGGATTGTTATGTATTTCATGAATATAGAACTTAATGTTTTCTGGTCTGCAGATTGCCCTCTCGAGGGTATTGTTATGTATTTCATGAATATAGAACTTAATGTTTTCTGGTCTGCAGATTGCCCTCACGAGGATTGTTATGTATTTCAAGAATATAGAACTTAATGTTTTCTGGTCTGCAGATTGCCCTCACGAGGGGATTGTTATGTATTTCATGAATATAGAACTTAATGTTTTCTGGTCTGCAGATTGCCCTCACGAGGGGATTGTTATGTATTTCATGAATATAGAACTTAATGTTTTCTGGTCTGCAGATTGCCCTGACGAGGATTGTTATGTATTTCATGAATATAGAACTTAATGTTTTCTGGTCTGCAGATTGCCCTGACGAGGGGATTGTTATGTATTTCATGAATATAGAACTTAATGTTTTCTGGACTGCAGATTGCCCTGACGAGGGGATTGTTATGTATTTCATGAATATAGAACTTAATGTTTTCTGGTCTGCAGATTGCCCTCACGAGGGGATTGTTATGTATTTCATGAATATAGAACTTAATGTTTTCTGGTCTGCAGATTGCCCTGACGTGCGGGTTGGTATGTATTTCATGAATATAGAACTTAATGTTTTCTGGTCTGCAGATTGCCCTCACGAGGGGATTGTTATGTATTTCATGAATATAGAACTTAATGTTTTCTGGTCTGCAGATTGCCCTCACGAGGAGATTGTTATGTATTTCATGAATATAGAACTTAATGTTTTCTGGTCTGCAGATTGCCCTCACGAGGGGATTGTTATGTATTTCATGAATATAGAACTTAATGTTTTCTGGTCTGCAGATTGCCCTCACGAGGGGATTGTTATGTATTTCATGAATATAGAACTTAATGTTTTCTGGTCTGCAGATTGCCCTCACGAGGGGATTGTTATGTATTTCATGAATATAGAACTTAATGATGTTCTTCATCTCACATTGCTGCAGTCCTAATACTTGGGTAGTCCGCTGTCCCTCGGTCGGCCCGAATATCAGAGTATAAGGCTGACGTCGGTCAAGGCGCATTTGACTGACATCAGAACGTCAGGGTACAAATGCGCATGACCGACATCATATCCTCAGTCTTTTTTGCCGCATGGTCCGATGCAGAAGCAGTGTTGCAAGTGCCGTTCGGCGTTCTGAAATTTTTCGAATTCGGAGTTTCAGACCAAAGTCAGAGTTGGTTAAGTACCCCGTTGGGGAATATTTTGTTTTTTTCTTGCCTCAGTGGTTTACCGGATGTCAGAAAAAGTGAATAACTGTATTTCTTGTGGGAAACAGATACCGCATAGGGATTACCATAATTTGTGTATACCTTGTTTGGAACCTGAGCACGACGTTGTTGGGTGTCGCTTTTGTGCTAGGTTCAATAAACGCACTATAAAGCGAAGGTTAGATTGTGCCAGGTTGGTCTTTGGGAAGCGGTGCAATTACAATATGCCGTCGGATGCTCCGACGCTGGCTTCCTCAAAGAAGCGCAAGGACAAGGCAGTTAAACCTAGGTTAGAGGAGTCGTCCAAACCGGACGCCGGTTCTTTAGAGGCGTCAGTGGAACCGGTGGTCCCGACGGAGGCCTCTCTGGAGTCCCAGGGAGAAACTTTGATTTTACAGGATGTGGCCTCCCAGGAGGCAGGTCAGGCTGTAGGGGCTTCTCAGATAACTGTACTCCCGTCCCTTCCTAAGGGGTCTAGGCCCTCTCTTTCTGCTTCCAAGGCTTCTCCTAGAGGCAGGTCTAGTTTAGCTTCTGTGGGTGTCACTCCTAGTTCTTCAGGTTCTGTGCCCAAGAAGCACATACTTAAAATGGCAGAAGATTTAATTACTTTAATTAGAGGCTCTATGCCCCTCCTGATAAGAGGCCTAGGATGGAACCAGTGTTGGGGATTATGAGCAGGCTTCGGATGTGTCTGAGTCTTGGCTGAAGACTTGCAGGAGTATTCTCATTATTCTGATTCTGATGTGGATGATTCTACTCCTTCTGCTTCTCCTCCTGAGGATTTTTCTTTTTCAGAGACCCTTCACTCCATGAGAGAGCATTTTAAATGGGAAGGTCAGGACTTCTCTGATTCCAGGAAAAGGCTTAGGGAATTTTTGTTTTTACCCCACCATAGGCCTTTGGCTATACCTCCTGTTCTGAATGTGGTGGAAGATGTGTTTGCAGAGGCTTCTCTTAATCCTGATTCTTTGCCTCCTGTTCCTGTTAAACTAGATAGGTATTACAGGGTGCCTGAAGCTCATAAGTATCTTTTTAAGAGTCCTAGGGCAGACCCAGAAACTGTTAGCCAGGGGCCTAAGGGTGTTAAGGCTTCTGTTGTCAAGAATCCGGTTCCTGCAGATAAAGAGGCCAGGGCCTTGGATAGATGGGGAAAGAAAGTTTATACTTCTTCCACTCTTGCCATGAGAGCTTTGAATTGCCAGTTTCACATGTTGAAATATCAAAATTATCTCCTTTCACAGTTGAAATCTAAGGTTGATGCTCTGGCGGAAGGTATTGATTGTAAAGAGTTACAAGATTTAGTGCATGTTTCTGAACAGGTGGGTAAGCATTCTTTGCAATGTGGTTTTGATGCTGTACAGGCCTCGTCTAGGGTGGCTGCCACTGGGTCAGTTCTTCGCAGGCATGCCTGGCTGAGGGATCAAAATTTATCTGACCATGTTAAAACTAGAATTTTGGATGCCCTTTGCAATCTGATGTCTTGTTTGGTTCTCCTGTTGAGGCAGTTTTAAAGAAAATGGAAGACAAGGCTAAGTCTATGCAGACTGTTAAAGATTTTTTGCAGGTTCAGCCTCCTAAGTTTAGTAGAAATTGGCCTACTAAGGGGTGGACGATCCTTCTTATGATTCCCAGTCTAGGGGTAGATCTAGACGTGGCAGGGGCAGAGGTCAGGGCTCTTTCAGGCCTAGAACAGGGAGTTCTCCTGCACAGTCTTCGGTGAGGGCAGGGGTCAGTCCTTTCGTAAACAGACCCAATGACCTACCTTTTCAGCTGCCAGAACCTTCTCGCCTGGCAGCACCTTTGGGAGGAAGGTTGGCACTTTTCAAAGAAAATTGGAGTTTGATTACCCAAGACAGATGGGTATTGGATATCATACATCCGGTTACAGGTTTTATTTCCATACCTTGCCTCCTTTCAAAGGCATGCCAGACATTCCTCCTCAACAAAGAATAGAGGCTCACAAGCAAATTTCTCTGTTACTCCAAATAGGGGCCATACAGCCGGTTCCTATGCCAGAAAGAGGCCTAGGATTTTATTCTCGCCTGTTCCTTGTACCAAAAAAGGGGAACACGTGGAGACCAATTTTGGATTTATCTATCCTCAACACTTATCTGGACATTCCCAAGTTCAAAATGTTGACGTTACAACAGCTTTTACCTCTGCTGGGCAAGGATCACTGGATGGTAACTTTGGATCTCAAGGAGGCTTACCTTCATGTTCCTATCAGGCTAAGTTGCAGGAAGTATCTGCATTTTCGGACTGGGAATTCTCACTATCAGTTCTCTGCATTGCCCTTTGGCTTATCTACTGCCCAGAGTATTTCAAAGTTCTGGCTCCAGTGATAGCTTTCTTCAGGCTGAAAGGAATACAAATCTATCCTTATTTGGACAATTGCCTGATTCTGGCTCAAGGAAGGGACGAGCTTCTTCGTCATTTGGAATATGTGATAGCAGTGCTAAGATGCCTGGGGTATTCTGTGAACGAAATAAAGTCCAGTCTAGTACCCTCTCCAGACATGTGCTTTCTGGGTGTAAGACTGAATACAGCATCCCAGATGGCCTTTCTAACCCCAGACAAACAAAATAATCTTTCCCTTTACTTCCATCATCTATCTCTTCAGTCCGGGCTGACTGCAAGGACAGTCCTTCAAGCCTTAGGGTTTATGGCATCTTGTATTCTGGTGCTTCCCAATGCCAAACTGCATATGAGGAAGTTGCAATGGTATCTCAAAAATGTATGGACACAGCACTGCCAGGATCTGGACACTGTCATTCCAATAATACCTTGCATTCAAAAGGAATTTTTGTGGTGGGCTCAGGAATGTCACCTAAACAAGGGACTCTCTGTGACCCGGCCAGAGGCGAGTCAAATTTTAACGACAGATGCCTCGGATAAAGCTTGGGGAGCTCATCTAAACGGAAAGTGGATACAAGACAAGTGGCCTGTCAGACTACAGCATCTACATATCAACTTGAAGGAGATGTTAGCAGTCCAGTTTGCATTAATAGCTTTCAAGGATTTACTTCTTCCAGGGCAGGTGTTGATTCTAACAGACAACACAACTGTCATGTGGTACATCAACAAGCAAGGGGAACACATTCTTATCCTCTATGCAGGCAAGCAATGATTTTGTGGGAGACTGCTCTCAGTTTACAACTAAGTCTTCAGGCAAGGTTTCTGCCGGAGCACAGAACTCCTTAGCAGATGTGTTAAGCAGACAAATCATGGATCCCCACGAGTGGAAACTGGATCTTCATGTATTTCAGAAATTGACAGTGTCCTGGGGAACTCCAGACATAGATCTGTTCGCTTCTCCACTAAACCACCAGCTGCCAAAGTTTTGCACAAAGAGGTTTCATCCCACAGCTTGGAAAGTGGATGCTCTTTCTTTCAGTTGGAAAAATCTTCATGTGTATGCCTTTCCACCTCTGCCTCTCCTCCCAAAGGTACTTCTGAAGGTCAGCCAGGACAAGCCAAGGATGATTTTGATAGATCCAGATTGGCCTCGACAGCACTGGTACCCATTACTGAGAAGTCTAGTACGGAAGCCTCCATGGCCTTTGCCTTTGATTCCACATCTGTTGTCCCAGGAGGACAGTCATTTGCTCAATGTCAAACTTCACTCTCTTCACCTAACAGCCTGGCATATTCTGTTTTAAACCATAGAGGGTCTCAACTTCCACAACAAGTTTTGAATGTGATTTTGGAAGCTAGAAGGCCTAGTACAAGGAAAGTGTACGCAGATAAATGGAAGAGATTTTTGTTTTGGAGTGCAGCTAAGGATTTGGATGTTTCTGAGCCTGATTTAAGTGTGGCTCTTCAATATCTTACTGAGTTGTTAGACAAAGGTTTGTCCTTCTCTTCTATTAAGATTCATGCTGCAGCAATTTCAGCTCACTACGACTGTGACCCACCATTGTTTTCTCATCCTTTGTTCAAGCAATTTCTTAGAGGGGCAAAGAATATAAGACCCCCAAGGGCTCCTACTCCTGCTTGGGATCTCAATTTTGTGTTGGAGAAACTCACTCTACAACCTTTTGAGCCTGCAGCTACTGCTGAGTTGAAATATTTGTCATGGAAGACTGCTTTTTGTTGGCCATTACCTCTGCAAGAAGGGTTTCTGAATTGCAGGCCCTTATGGCAGTTGAGCCTTTCTTAATTTTCCATAAGGATAGGGTATCTTTACGTACTAATCCTTCCTTTATGCCTAAAGTGGTTTCTAGTGTGGCTTTAAACCAAACTATTCATTTGCCTACTTTTTATGCAAATCCCCAAAATAAAGGGGAAAAGATTTTGCACACTTTAGATGTACACAGGCAGTTGCGATATTATTTGGACAGAACTAAGGGGTTCAGACAATCTCAGCAGTTATTAGTTTCTTTTGCTTTGTGCTCTCAGGGCAAGCCCGTGTCAAAACAAACTATTTCTAAGTGGATTGGATTTTGCATTGCTTTCTGTTATTCCCTTCATGGCAAAGAGATTCCAGCTGGGATTAGGCCTCATTCCACTAGGGCTACTGCCACTTCAACAGCATTTTGGAGGGGGGTGGCAACTAAGGATATTTTGGAGGCAGCCACTTGGAGTTCAGTGCATACCTTCTCTAGGCATTACCACCTTCCATTGTACTCTAAATCCAGGGCTGGTTTTGCCACTGCTGTGTTGCAGGGCATTTTGGCAGCTCCTGCTTCTTTATAGTTTAGCCATCCTCCCTTACCTCTGCTTTGGGATTCTACCCAAGTGTTAGGACTGCAGCAATGTGAGATGAAGAACATAGTACAGTTTTGTACCTACCATAAATGTAGATGTTCAAGATCCACATTGCTGCAGGCCAATATACCCTCCCTCCTTCCCGTCTGTAGTTTGAGGTGGTTGTGTGGGTTGGGTTATCCATCTGAGGTATATTGTGTATATTGTATATATTGTATATATTGTACATATTTTTGGTGTTAGGCTGGTTGGTTGTGTAGTTGTTGTCTATGGGTTTTGACCTTTCTTTTTAGGGTCTTCTGACATCTGGGGCAAGAAAAGACTGAGGATATGACGTCGGTCATGCGCATTTGTACCCTGACGTTCTGATGTCAGTCAAATGCGCCTTGACCGACGTCAGCCTTATACTCTGATATTCGGGCCGACCGAGGGACAGCGGACTACCCAAGTGTTAGGACTGCAGCAATGTGGATCTTCGAACATCTACATTTATGGTAGGTACAAAACTGTACTTTTTCTGGTCTGCAGATCGCCCTCACGAGGGGATTGTTATGTATTTCATGAATATAGAACTTAATGTTTTCTGGTCTGCAGATTGCCCTCACGAGGGGATTGTTATGTATTTCATGAATATAGAACTTAATGTTTTCTGGTCTGCAGATTGCCCTCTCAAGGGGATTGTTATGTATTTCATGAATATAGAACTTAATGTTTTCTGGTCTGCAGATTGCCCTCACGAGGGGATTGTTATGTATTTCATGAATATAGAACTTAATGTTTTCTGGTCTGCAGATTGCCCTCACGAGGGGATTGTTATGTATTTCATGAATATAGAACTTAATGTTTTCTGGTCTGCAGATTGCCCTCACGAGGGATTGTTATGTATTTCATGAATATAGAACTTAATGTTTTCTGGTCTGCAGATTGCCCTCACGAGGGGATTGTTATGTATTTCATGAATATAGAACGTAATGTTTTCTGGTCTGCAGATTGCCCTCACGAGGGGATTGTTATGTATTTCATGACTATAGAACTTAATGTTTTCTGGTCTGCAGATTGCCCTCACGAGGGGATTGTTATGTATTTCATGACTATAGAACTTAATGTTTTCTGGTCTGCAGATTGCCCTCATGAGGGGATTGTTATGTATTTCATGAATATAGAACTTAATGTTTTCTGGTCTGCAGATTGCCCTCACGAGGGGATTATTATGTATTTCATGAATATAGAACTTAATGTTTTCTGGTCTGCAGATTGCCCTCACGAGGGGATTGTTATGTATTTCATGAATATAGAACTTAATGTTTTCTGGTCTGCAGATTGCCCTCACGAGGGGATTGTTATGTATTCTTCGTTTAAAGTTATGCATTAGTGCCAGTATTCTTTCAAAGCAATATGTGTTCCAAATACAAAAGTTGTACTAGAAAGCACATATATAAGATAAGGTATGCATTGTTGTAGAGATGAGCACGATAAACTTGGCTCATACTTATTCATAATAACATAGAGCTTTACTTCTTTTTGAGATTGTGATGGATATCTGGAAGCAGTACAGCACAGTAAATATCAAAGAGGTTAAAATATGACTCTGTAGTGGTACAAGAACTGTAAATGGAAAGCTTCAGCCGTAGGTTGCATGCAAGCAGCCAGAGCAGAGGCACTGGCCAGTGGGTACTGCAACACTGCTTCACATTGTCCTGAAAGCTTAAATATCATCATTATAGAAACCTACATTTTGTTGTCTCTTCACTTTTCTGCAGTATTTACATTTGTTTTTGGGTTTAGTTACTGCAGCAAAAAGCAGAATTGATAAAACTGTACATATTTTTCTAGTGTTTGTAGAATCATTTTGTTTGATATAGGCAGTAGGCCTAGATGTTAGCAGCAGGAAGAAAGACCTTGTGGTGCTTATCTGAGGTTCTTCAGGGAGAAGGCCTATGCCTCTAAACCCAGTTCTGTTGGTTCATTACATGTACTGGTGCAAACAGATGGAAAATGTGATGACAATACTACTTTAAGATGCCATGTGGGACTGACTAAGCATCATATAGAGCGATTCATTTGTAACAGTTGCTGCTGGATTTAGCTTTTGCTAGATGGCATGTCCGAGGCAGTTTTTGGAAAGTTTGGAGAGCGCCATCGTAATAAAAAAAGAAGGAAAAAAAAGTTTTTGGCATGAGCGAATGACCTAAATGACACGAGGACAAGGAGAAGCAGTCAAGTTGAACAGATTAAGCTTTAGTAGTATTCATTTTAAAGCATGTTTTAGTGAAAGCAAAAAACATGTTTGTTATACAGGTAACTCCAACTGTAACAAGACAACACTGCTTCATAAAATGCAAAAAGGCAGGAAAAGTTTGTGTGCGCACATGTATGTGGAGTGGAGGGAGGGGTTGCACACCAATAGAAACAGTACATTCTCTATTTAAGAGACAAATTAGCAGGGACGAGATAAACTAAGCATTGTAAAATTTAAAGCAAAACAGCAGCATTATAGATTGACAGCAAGTCATTTGGAGGAGAACAGAATAAGCAGGCTCTTTTGGGCAGATCTAAAACCTGACTGCTTACTCAGTAACCCAGTTTGAACTGCTCTTAATTACTCCATAATAAATAATATGCACATTACATTTTTGGCCAGTGTGCATTGCTTCTGTTTGAGTTGAAACTTTGCCGGTATACCATTACTATTAAATACATTAATACATATTGGAAGGGGCAGTCTCCCTGCTAAAAAAGAGGTGTGAATTGATAGCCTTAACAGAAATGTTAATACATGGATTGACATTTCACTTTCAATCCTATACTCAGTTTTATCTTGGAAGAGATACATGAGTCTGACTCTTTTCCTCTGCTGGCTACTTCTAAGGTATATTGGTGAAATAATTAAATGAGTGGTTGGATTGTTAACGTGAGTAGTGTTGCTAGTTTGCATGATGTCAAGGTATGGCTGATCTGATGACCTGCTGATGGAGAGGCAAAAGCCTATGTGTACATCCATGCACCTAACTCCATCCCTACGTATTACCTTACCAAAAATGCATTCCCTAACAAGATTGCTATTTAAATAAACTATTTTATGTGTACTTTTAGGCTGTTTCTTGATAGTTGTAGGTACTGACACACAGAAATTGATGTAATGTGATTTGAGGTTTCTGCACATTGATGATTGAGACATGAGGGGGAGTGTTGGTATAGAATGTTTGTTGAGAAAAGTGCAATTTAGGGTGCATATAACAGGGGTTGCCTTAGTAATTAATTTTTTCAAGTGTTTATACAATTTTTAATCCCACATTCAAAAACCAGACATTCCAAGCAATCTGCAATTGATATTCGGAATAGCAATGACTTGAAGAGACCATCATGTTCTGTTGAACTGCTCATTGCTTGCAGATTAGACTTCACCATTATGGATAGCTGTTTCCAGAGACAGTTATGAACTTCCATTTATTTTGATGTTCCCTTTCCCTAAGAGAAGAGAGTTTGTAGCATGGGGATATCATGTGGGAGAAGAGAAAGTTGGCACAAATGTGAAGGTCTCTGCTATTGCTGGAAGTTCTGTTCTTAATTGGTAGCTGTACTCAGTGACAGAGGAAACTGTTATGTTTGGTAGTTTAGAGTCATATAAAGTGCTGAACACTATTAAGTGTTATCTCTTTAAATTTGTGATAACAATCTGGCTGCCACCTTTTCAAATGTCCATAGTTGAGCATTTTTAGAGCAAAGTGATATTTCACAGGACAGACCATAGAATGTACCCACCACCAGGACTGGACTTCACTTCTGTACCAAAATAAAAACTCCACTCTTGTGGAATTTAAGTTGTATATGTTCTTTCATACAGCATTAATGTATTTTAGATATAAAATATTTTTAAAAAGTAAATAAATTATTATTGTACAATAACTCCACAGTTCAAACAGTGTTCATATTAACAACCAGTTAGATAGTTTCTAATTGTAAAAAACAAGTAATCTCCGTGGTATCCCCAAAGTCTCAAAACAACCCACTAAAGTGTAGTGGGTCTAAAAACAAAACAGTGTAAGAAACTTCCCTGTGTGGAAGATTTTCAGTCCATATATTTCTAGTTAATCACTGTATATTAATCAGATCAGACAATAGTAGTAGACGTAGCGAACGTAAACTCGTCAAATCAAAAAGTAATAATAGAAAATATATAATTCTACAGCATTACTAAGTATTCAAAAGTAATCCAAGCAAGGCAGGCAGCCTGTTTCCAGTCGAAAATCCTTTATTAAGTACACAGATTGTACTTAATAAAGGATTTTCGACTGGAAACAGACTGCCTGCCTTGCTTGGATTACTTTCGAATACTTAGTAATGCTGTAGAATTATATATTTTCTATTATTACTTTTTGACTTGACGAGTTTACGTTCGCTACTTCTACTACTATTGTCTGATCTGATTATTATACAGTGATTAACTAGAAATATATGGACTGAAAATCTTCCACACAGAGAAGTTTCTTACACTGTATAGTTTCTAATTGTATTACTTTTCCAGTTTATTATTGAGCAAACATAATTATAGACAGCAACCCCCACCCCCAAGTGTAGACCCAGTGGTATTTGATTTGGGTACTCATGTTGATAGCAATCTGAACTTTGACCACCACTTATCCACATTAGTAAGGAAATCCTTCTGTGTGGCACACCTTATAAGTAAAGGCATCACATCTAGATCTAAGGATGTTATAATTTTATTATATTTGGCCCTCATCAGACCAGTAATTCAGTACAATGCTTCCTTTTACATGTACCTTACCAGACACCTGCAACAATTGGAGAGACCACAGAGGTTTCACACCAAGAAATTACAGGATACACAAAACTTGTGCAGAAAGAATGGAAGTCCTATTCTGTCTCTTACAGGTTGCTAAGGGGTGACCTGTGACTGGCTTACAAGTGAGTCTCTGACCTGGCCCTGATGGAAATGCTACACATTCATAAATCAAACTACATGAGGGTCACTCACTTCAGGGATCTTAACCTAGCCTCTGACATAAACAGGTCATGCTGGGGAGATAGCTACAGCTCCTAAACACTGCTACTTATCTGGAACAAGCTTCCAATTCACGTGAAACAGACCCCATAGTTGCAACCTAGAGCAACAGATGGGTGATCACAAATTCACTCCTGGGGTGGAGCCCATGTCCCTCATGAACAGAAGAAGTTGGTATTAATTACTGTAGACCCTTACCTTTGTGAACTTTACTCACCTAACCATCAACAATTGGGACATCTCGGGATAAATTTGGCTAGGCTTATAAAGGCTTTAGGGCTATTCGTCTAGTAGCCTTCTATGAACCTATGAATAATAACATAAAATAAATGAAAACAGATAAATGACACAATACTCTGTGGCAGATAAGTGAAAAAGATAATACTCTCAGCTTTACGTTAGTTTCCATTAGGGCACTTGCGCACCGTCCTGATTACATTAGTTATGCCTACACTATGGTTATTCTGTGTGCCTGCACCACTTTTCTGTGGCAATGTTGACACTCAGTTCCCCATTATTCTAACAACTACTGAGTTAGCATATGTCATGTTCCTGCTATCCACTTACTGGGTGTTTGTTTTGGGTCTATATTAGAACATTGACTTTTTAAAACATCGAATGTTCTAATATCGACCCCTATTCAGGGAACACTGACAATATCGAACATGCAGAACAGCGAATTTTCCCAGGGAAAAAATGTGCTGTTCTGACAGACATACACACAACACAAACACACCAAACAAACAGCAATCCACACACAACCCAAACCCTAACCCTAAAGTCCGTCACTATCGCACAGTCACCTCACCCGCGCCCTAACCCACTTACCCGACCTAACCCTCATGTCCACACAATCACACACTTACCTGACCCGTGCCCTAACCCTAACTCACCTACCCCGCGCCCTAACCCTCACATCCACACAATTGCACACTTACCTGATCCCGACCCTTAACTTTCCACCACAGTGCTGAACATAGCAAAGCCACAGGAATGGCCAACCGAATTCATTCCCTAGGAAGAAATTCGGTGTCCTGCAGCTTCGCTATTTTCAGCGTTCGCTGAATAGGGGTCGATATTGGAGCATTCAAAGTTGTGAAACTTCGATGTTCTAATATAGACCCATTTATTTTAATTGCACCATTTCAAATCATCTGACTTATTTCAGTAATTTTTATAGATCTCAAATAGTGGGGATGATTTGTTGTTTCCATTTTATTGTCACACATTTTTTTGCTTGGAGAACAACATAACTCAAAGCTGCCTGCTCTGCTTTAGAGAGTCTAACATCTGTATTCATGTCCAATAAAAATAATAAAGGAGTGAATAAGAACCTTTTTTTTTAAATCCCAATTAAGCTGGCTTAAATATGTGTCTTTAGCAAATGTAACCTCGATTGGCGCCACTTTATATATGTAACCATCCTGCTGCCTCTTGATCACCGTATCTCCAACAACTGCTTGGGATGTCAAAAAAAACTCTATTCAAAAGGGATGGTATATAAAACTATTTGTACAGACATTGCAATAAAAAAAAATGTAGTTCCTTCACTTTGTTGCTATCCTAGGAAAAAGTGTAATACAGGCCCATGCCTCTTTTGGAATGACTGTGTCAAGTTCTACTTCCCAGTTCCCACTGTATTCTGAATCTGACAGTCTGGTCTTGGTATTTGCTAACTGTGCATTTGTACAGGCTAGTAATCTGTACTTTTAATAAATGCTCTCCCATCTTATTTTCCAGACCCCAGTGAATCATTGAAGGATAGGTATCTGGCTTATTTTTATATCTGAGTAAGCTTCGCTCTTCTTGCATTAATTTATTATATACTTCAATCTCTTTGTCCCTTGCTCCAAAGCTCTGGGAAAATTTCTGCAAAAAATAAGATTACCATCTATTATTAATTGTTTCCAATAATGTTATCTACAGCTTTCTCTGCAGAATTGATCATCTAAGGTGGTGACAAAAGCCAACCCCTTGGAAAATTGAATCAGAACCAATTCAACCTTCCAGCCAGGCTTCATTGCAGCCCAGCAGTTTGGAAATGGATACCATAATGCCTGACAACAACCCAGTTGGGTTGTTCTTCAGTTCCATATCAGTGCTCCCTAAACTTGTAAACAACTTCCAAGAACCTCCAAACGTGTTAGGGCCACAGGTTTCCAAGTTGCTGTGTAGGATCGTGAAGCCAGTACTTGGAAATATGTAACATGCATTAGCTGTACTTAGAGCTTCAAATCAAGAAGTGATAACCTTCCATGTTTTGGGGGGGGGGTGAAGTATCTTCAATGATACTCCTGTTTTTTCCCCGTTCATATGAAGTTTAATATTTGACTGTTAACTACCTTCAGAAAATGCCCCTCCCCGATTGACTGCGACACATCCAGTACCTGATATTATTAGCAGTAAAAGGAATGAACCTAACTTACTGCTCATATTCTTTGTATCTTATCTAAGCAAACTGTGTTCCATTTTTGCACTATATGTTTTACTCTACCTAATAATACCTTATTATTTACTTTAACTGACAGCTACAGTAAAGGGGCTAGATATAGTTCTAAGTATTTGATGGTGATGTAGTTTCCCAAAATGAATATCGATACTTCATCTCTTGGGAGATGGAATGATTTGGTCCCAAAGCATCTTTTTTTCAAATATTAATTTTATATACTGATAAAGCACCAAACCCTTCTGGAATCTCCAAGGTCTGCTGCAGGTCTTTCTCTTGGGAATAGAGATATGGCAACAAATCCTCCACATATAATGAGGTCTTGTGAGCTAACCTTCCCAGGTAATAACTATCAATATCAGATTATCTAATTCTTACTACACGGGGTTCCAAATATAAGGCAAAAAGAAAGGGGAACATGGGGCAGCCCTGTCAAGAACTCCTTAACTGAGGAAACATAGATGAAAGCCCGCCACTCCAGTGGCCTTCCATACAGCCTTTTAAGATTTTCATGAAGGTTGATGGGAGGGAATACTAGTCAGTACTAACCATAAATAGTCCATACTGAGCCGGTTAAGCGCTTTTGCTAACCATAAAAAATCTATACTGACCCTGTCAAGTGCTTTTACTAAGCATAAATAGTCCATAATGACCCAGTCAAGTGCTTTTTTCAACATCAAAACTAGCTATCAGGAATTTATTTTTTCCTGTGCACTTTCTCATTTAACATAAATGTCTTTGATACAAAATAATTGTTTTATGCAGCTATATGAGGAAACTTAGAAAAGGTATTTTACCCCGGTGGTGCTGCGGTAGCGTTGTCGCCTCACAGTAAGATGCTGTCCGGTTCGATTCTCAGCTAGAGCGTCTTCTGCGTGGAGACATGCGTGAATGGGCGTATCTTAGTTGAAGGTTGTGCATCAGGGCTGGTAACTCGGCATGTAAAAATCAACTACCAATCATTAGCGGACCGGAGTTCCGCTGTGGCGACGCCTAACCGGGAAAAGCCGAAAGACACAAACAAACCCCAAAATCACAGGTCATGTTTTTTTTCCCCTGCAGGACACAGCTACCCAAATAGGGCTGCCCTGTATAAACAGGAGAGGTGGTAAACCTCATTTCACTGACTGAATAATCTGCTTTTTTACCAACATTTTGAATAACTGAAAACTTTTAAAAAGTTATATATTTATTATGTATGTCTTTGTCTATGTTTTGGTTGAAGTTTTATTGTGCTGTTAACCATCAACATCCTCCTGGCTCAGTCATTTTATAGTTCCGATGTAACGGAAGAAAGATTGTTTGATATGCTCAGGGTGACATTAAGCAAATAACAGGACCCAGAGTCCCAGTTAGTTCTGTAAGATGCCTCAAAATATCCACAGTTCAGTAATGTTCATTCAGTTTAATGTTCTTTTTTGTTTCCATTCCGTGTCATTAATGCACTGTGGTGTTCTTTAACTAATGTTTGCCAGCGAAAGTATTTTTCATTCAGCACTGTGTTCTGTTTAATTCACTGCAAATTGCTGTTTCTGTTCATATAGCTAAGATGTGACAAGACATAGCATCTGACTCATTAATCTTTAATGTAATCTGAATGCCATGAAAAGTATTTAACTAAGGCCCTGTCTTCGGTGTTACTAGACCAGAAATATTGCTTTTAATGGGTCCCCTCCATATTTATAAAACTCTAAAATGGATATTCCTGAGAATTAAATTTTTGACTACTTAATGCGAGCATTTTATATTTGTTTTCAATATTAATGGTTATGATATCTTTGTGTCACCACTATAAAGAGGTGAACGTTTTTTTTCTTCACAGTAGGCCTTTCATGCCGACAAGCACTTAGGAAGTTATTATAGAAGCACTCGCTGCCAACAGGCTATGCATGCATTCTGCATGGCAGAGCACATCAAGTGTAGCTCCTTAAGAGGAGTAAGCCTAAACAGGCTATGCATGCATTCTGCACAGCAGAGCACATCAAGTGTAGCTCCTTAAGAGGAGTAAGCCTAAAGCGTTTCGTATTTTCAGTTTGTAGTCGGCATTTAAAGTGCAGAGAAGTCATAGAGATACATGTCTGTTTCTTCTGAAAATTACAGAACTAAGTGTTGAGTGGGTGAGGGCAGGACAGTACATTTTTGTCTACAGATGATGCTAAAATGAGATAGTTCTCATTTTGAAAAGTAGCATACAAATTAGGTCTCTTACACAGATTCTGGTTAGCAGTGGAACAGGCACAGCTATCAGCAACACTGCTCAAAATTATGAACATTAACAGTCAAGGCATGGATTTCCCTCTCTTACTGCACATTTCTGTACCTTATTCAGGAATCAATAGCTATCTTCTGTCTCTACCCACCAGCCTTAGATGTCATTTCTTTACATGAGCTACATCATTTTCTTATGTCATCTTTTCCTGCAGTTTCAGTAATTTGATGCAAATATGTGTTTGATTCTTAAGTTATACTAGCTCTCTTCCGATAACATCTATCATATATTACATGAAACAATGTCCTAAAATACCCATAATTGTAAGCAGAAACAAGAGCAGCGAGTAAGAAATGTATCTTAATGGTTCCAGTAGTGGTAGTAAGAGCAACAGGACTAATAAAAAATAATTTACATGTGTACTTAATGAATGTACTAAATGTATGAACTACAGAAGGAAGCAAGTCTGGGTACTTTGTGGGTACTGAGAAGAACATGCTTGGCAAACCTCAAAGACTGAAGCAATACTGGTTTCACGATCCTTAATTATGTCCTGACGTACGAATGGTATCCGTTTCCATTAAGTTAAGCTTAAAAGAAAAAAAAAAAACTAAGCATTTGGAGAAATTAACCATCAGGTGTCCTATATTTAAAATAAATTGTGTATTATTAAATGGTGTTATTAGCTAATGGAAACTGCATGTCTTATAGCCCATAAAGTTATCTCTATTTGTCATCTCCACACTGGATTGTTGGATTGTTGGATTGTTTCAACAGGGCATGCCTAATATATATATATATATATATATATATATATATATATATATATATATATATATATATATTGCTTCATTCACCTTTCAGAGACCATTCTTTCATCAGTACAGTGTAATCACTGGGTTTGTCTGCTATCCACATTGACAGATGCAGTAAACAGTTTTGTATGACATTTTGATGTATGTTAAAACAATCTATAATTCCCCATTCATTTGAAGACTTTAGTTTAGTGACTGCAAAATAAAAAGTATTTTAAAAATGTCATAATTGACAAGAACAGATTTAAACATATGCTAGATCAACCATAAGAGTACAAAGTGCATTCTTACAGAGGACAAGAAGCAGTGCCTGTAATATGGTAGAATGCAGCCCCGTTTCCTACAGTTTATACTGTGAATTCTCTGTAAAGATTTTGTTTCAGACCCTGGCCCTATGGCATACCAGGATAGAGCCCTAACTACAGCCAGGATGATCCAAGATTGACTAGAGTTTTGGGTGCTGCAAATGCTAAGGTGGGAGGGGTGGGAAAGAGTGACATTGCAGGCTCACCCACTCTGGGAGGAAAGGGTTTCTGCCTTTGATGAAGATATCTCCTTTGTGATAAGGATGTGCCATAATCACGGGGCAGATTCCTGTTAAACTACTTTGCTTGAGGGAGAGCAGGAAATTGAAATGACACTGAAGTGATGCACTTATCAACATTAGCTTTCTACACTTGGAGCATACCCAAAAAAAGACCCCCCCCCCCCGGCATGCAGGACCAGTGTTATGTGATGCTGCAGGCTGCTTTGTTCCACTTCTGCCCAACCTGCAATTAGTGTATTCCCAGTTCCATGAGGTAATACCAAGGATCCTTAAGGCAAAATAGCAGAGCAGCTAATGGTCAGCTGGAAGGAGACACAAAATGGGGGGACATCTGGTTTCATGTTTGTTTAAAGCTTTAAAAATGCAAAGATCCAGCAGCCTAAGCATGCGGCTGTGATTTTCCTGGACTTTTTTCTAATGGACAAGCAGTCTTCTTTCATTTTGTTGTTTGAGAACTCTTACTGTAGCCCTGGAATAATTTTCTCCACTGAATAACATCAGATATTTCTGACTGACACCACTGGCTAAACTGTGACAGAGCAGTACTAGATCATGGGCCTGGAAACAAAATGAGAGGTCTAGTCATGTGGTATGACAGCAGCACAGCACTGAAGGCTAAACCAAGTGTGGCAAGAACTGGGCCTGATTCAGACATGGGGCCTAGATCTACAGCTTTATCATCCTCCTTATTAACCCAGCCTTGGACTAGGGAAGTGCAGAAGAAAAAGTATACTTAAGGAATTGTGCATAAAGATGCATATATGGCCTTCACCATTTCAACCACATTTCCTTCTGTGTTCTTTGTCAGAATTCTTAGATGATTTTTGAAAGGAACTGTTGAACAGTTTGACAGTCATACTTCCATGTGACTCCTTCAGTAAAAGTGGGCCCATCCTGTCTGAACCTGCACTGATATCACTTTTATTATTTTTTTTTTCATCCTTTCTTTTCCCACAATGTATCCAGATCATCATTTTTGTCCTGGTGAAGGACATTCCTTTCCTACAACTGAGGTGAGGGTCAGCCAGGAGGGATCACCATTCAGACAACCATCGTTTTTTTTTTTTTTTTTTTTTTTGCTACCATGTGTCCTGTACATACTTAGTGACATACAGTGGGCTGTGATGAAGGGTATTCCCTCACTTCTCCAAGGGGCATTTTCCAACCTTTCCACTGAAACTTGAATGGAGGTTTCCCTGGTCTCTGGTGTGCCCTAGATGCTTGCATCCCTCACCCTCTGGGAAAGAGAAGAGAGTCACACTCCTTCCTGACAGGCTCCTCCAGTGCAGAAGGCATCTAATCATACCCTGGTACTCTGAGTCACAGTCTGGACTATGTTGTCTGCAACACAGAGCCAGGCCAGTTTTATTGCTTTATGTCTGGACATGCTGTGTAGTGCCCAGACTGCATACACATTATTTGTGTGTGTGTGTGTGTGACAGTTTAGATTGACCATAACAAACTAGTGAAAAACTCTGATCAGTTTCTCATAAAAGTTATCATAAACTACATCATGAAAACTAACAATGTGGAAAACATTTCTCATTCACTAAAAAAAGCATTTAAAATGGAAGTTTTTTATTTTATTATTTTAACAGATACATTTTCATAACTCTCACTGTAAAATGCATATAAATTATAAAAAAGAAATTCTAGCAAGTGAATGCAACAAAGATACAAATTTTTCAGTATGTTTTCATAAAATACTGTTCACAAAAAGGATTCCAGATGGAACTGAGCTGTACAGGAGTCATACTGAAAGCAGAATCAACGTAAAGTTGAAGGAGCTTTACTTCTTCTTCTTCTTCTTTCAGCTTTTCCTGGTTAGGGGTCACCACTCTGGTCCGCTAATGATTGGCAGTAGATTTGTATGGTGCCGAGGTGCTAGCCCGACACCCAACTTTCAGCGAAAGCATGCCCATTCACGCATTTCTTTTGAACGCCACTCGACCGCGGGGAGGACATGCAGACTCCACACAGAAGGCGCTCTAGCTGAGAATCGAATGGGAGACACCGCGGTTATGTGAATGATATTTGTAGAGATTTCTAGCTTACCAACAGTTGCCATAGATACTGATGCCAACAGTGTACTCTCACATTGGATGAAGGTGACAGAAAGAGGTAACAAAGATGTGGCTGCACTAAGCATCTCAAGAATAATATACTTTTGTTAAGACATGACAGAAAAACTGATTTCTGACATATAAAACTTTAGCATGATGAGAAAGATATGATAAAATCCATTATATAAGGGACCGGCCATTTCCTCAAAACAGAGGGCTGGTGCCCTTGTCTATAACTAGAACAACTTCATTTTGATTAACTGACTGATCAGTGGAGAGGTATCTCCAAGAGGAAGAAGGATGAAGGGACACACATGCCCACTTCTTCATGCAGTGGAGGAGACGGGATGCATGCCTGTTGCATGCACATCTTGTCAGGTATCCTTGGAAGAGACTGATACTGGATGAGAAGCAACATGTACTTGCAAGATAAACACAACTGTCATAGTTCGTAGGTTCAGGAGACCATTAAGGAGCTTAGCCTAAATTTCCAGTTGCCCTAAAGTGCTGTCAGTTTAATTGACTTGCTCAAGGTCACACCATAGGCAAATGAAGGCTGAAGGAATAAAACTGTGTACCAGGGAAAATAGCTTGTTAACAGCTCATAACCTCAAGCATTGCAGTAACTGACAAAACAAATTGTTTTCCTAAACACCTTGCCCACACAACACTCAGCCACCCTCTCAGTTTTTCAATGCCATGCTGCAACAATGTATGGGGGTATATGGGGGTATATGCATTTTCCACATACCACAGAGGAGGCAGCAAATACTATGTGGGGGTTATATGATGCAGACTATTTCCTGAGGTGCTGGGGTCTATGGACTGCACCCACATTGAAATAAAGAACCCACCTTTTGACCCAGTGAAGGTATGTAAACCATAAAGGGTACCACTCCAGTAATTTCTAGGTGGTTTGTAATGCACAGGGTGTTATGTACAATATCTTTGGAGCTACCCAGGCAGTTAACATTATTCCCACATATGACAAATGTTTGACTTTCATCAATGGTTTGTAAGAGGTGACTTCCATTAGGGCATTTATTTGTGATGCCCCATATGTCTTAGAGTCCAGGGTGATAATGCCCATTAAAAATTCACAGAATGCAACAGATGAGGAATACAGCTATGCCCTATCCAAAACCAGGGTCATTGTGAAACATATTTGGGTTGTTTATGGCACACATTCACCGCCTGAAATTATTTTATTTATTTAGTGTTTGTTGACTGGTTTAGTGCCACTAGGACAGTGTCCTATTTTCGGAGGGGACTCAAGGTTGAATCCATACTGACTAGGGGAAATTTGACCAGTGCACTGAGGAACTTTCCCTCTTCTTTTCGTATGATAAGTGCCAATGGAGCTTTTTCATCTAGCTAAGCTACTAACAACTGAGGCAGATAGTACGTTTAACATCTCATCTGAATGACTGCACAATTGGGAGTGCAGAACCATCCCTATGCCACACTGCAGTGTTAGTATCAATTATCTGGTGTGGGAATAAAACCCACAGCCATCCAGTCTTCCAGCACTAAAGGTGAGTGTAATACATGTTGAGCCACTGATAATAATGCATAGTCTGAATGTATCTGGTGATGCCCTGCAGTATGATCCTAGAACATGCTCTAAAATATTTTTAGGGTGTGCTGTTTTGCACAATATGATTCTTCGAAGGCAGTTAAAGTAAGGAGGGCAATTGCAGGAAGAACATCTCCCTACAAACCTTGTAGTGGAGGCTGAGCAAGATGAGGAGTCACTGGAGGATTCAGCAGTAGGGGATACATTTGTGATACAGAGGCAGGCACAGTATGCTGTGGCACTGGCAAACAGACAGTGGCTTGCATACAGCTTTGGTATATAGGACAGCATATACCATACGGTAAAAACACAACATTAGACTGCACTTACCTGTGCATAGGCTAGCCACACTGTACATCAGACATAAATGACTCTAGTAAGAGAGTTAAAAGTACAGGGCACAGTTATTGTTTGCACAGGTTGGAGAGGGAGCATAAGTGTGCACTGTCTTCCACAGAGTAATGAGTGGGTGCTGTACTAACTGAAAATGTCTTTCTGCAATGGGTGTGTAAGATGTGGGGTGGGAAGACATTACTGAGGAATGTTGTATGATGGGCCAGTGGCACAGGTTGTTTGAATGTGTGAGGTAATGGGGATCTGTATCGGTGTGTGTGTGTGGGTGGGTGTGGGTGTGTGTGTGTGTGTGTGTGGGTGTGGGTGTGTGTGGGTGTGTGCGTGCATGTGTATGCTGGGATACCACCTCAGGAATGATTGCAGCACTGTGCCTATATCTAGCAGATAAGTCCAGGGCATGTATGGTAGATGAGTGGGCATCCTGTTTGTACCCCCCTGTTCCATGAGAGCTGCCTCCAGGCAGATTCATGGGTAGTATCAGAGCCTTGGCTAGATGTAGGCTTGCTTTGTGACTGATGTGTTTCCAAGTGCACCACTGCAGTGATAACCATGACCACAGGGATGCTCTCTGCTACTTGTAGATAACTTCACACCTGTTCTTGACATGGAGGTTCTTAAGCTGCATGATTGTGATCTTGGCCATCCACAATGACTACCTTCCATAGAGACAAATATGAACAAATATGGATCAGTTCAGTGGACCACACCTGCCATGTGGCAAGCAAACATGGGAGTATTTTTCATGTGTCAGTATGTAATCATATCTATCAAAGATGTCACACATATGAGATGTGCATTCCATGAGATCATCCCACGCACCCTGTATCAGTTGTGAAAAGGCTGTGGTGGTACAAGCTTATGCCTTCACAATAGCTGTGCATGTACCTTGGGCTGTACCAATTGATACAGATAGATACGCAGTGTTAAAGGGAGCAGTCTACGTTAATAGAGGTATAAATGGAAGAATGGCTATACCCACCTAGGGAATCTCCAGTGGATATTCTTGCGGCATACCTTTCAACTGTCCAGATTTTTGCAGAATGTCTAGATTTTTGTCTCATATTTTTGGTGTGTTCCTCATAAAATTTTGGTTTTCTGGCAAATCATTGGCAAATCATTGAGGAATGAAGTCAGAAAATAAAGACAGGCATTTGAGTTTCAGACTTTATACCCTTCAGAAAAATTGATGCTAATGCAAAACATGTTATTCTGTCAACTTTATACAATTGTAAGAATGATATTTAAAAATTGTCCCTATTTTTGGCTCTTTGTCCCCCCATTATTTATGGTTTTGTCCAAATTTCTTCTTTAAGAGGTTGAGAGGTATGCCTTGGGGCATGTTGCAGCTCAGTCCCAGGGAAAAATACCACATGGGGAGACTGTGAGAAGTGTGTTCCTGCTATGACAGAGGACAGAAAATCATCTGTCTTTGTTAATGCTGTCTTGACTGACAGCCCTCAAACTATTGCCCTAACTTCCTGTGCAAGGTGGAAAGCTCTGGAAATGCCAGTGGCCCTTTGTCTGACATGCTTATAGCTGTAGTCCTGGCCACTGATGCGTTGATTTCAAACATAAGATTGTGCCAAGCACATTCATGGTAGGACTGGTTGGCAGCCTGCTGCCTGAATAGCCTTTAGCCATAGAGACAGAGGATCAGCAGTAAAACCTCATTCTCTGCATCAGAGAATTTACTCTTTCTAGTGTTCCCTCACCTGACACCTTACTCTTCCCCTTGCCAGGTGTATTGCATGTATAAAAATATACTATGTGAGTAAGGCAATATGAGCTACCTGTCCACTTGCTCTATGTACAGTATACAGTGAATTGAAAGAATTAATCATAGACATAGGAGTGTACTCCATAACCTTCCAACACTAACAGGTGCACACTCACCAGTACAAACACTTGGCCCCCATACCGGAGCACACACAGAAGCCTACAACAAACAGGTTACTGGTATTACATTTTTCCCTCCCTCTCTTCACATCACAGTACTTTATTGGGTTCACTGATTGACTTCAACAACTGGCTAAGCTTCTGGTGTCATTCAAAGGGGATTCGGTATCTGTCTGCCTGGGACAACATGATCGACAAACCACCATGCTTTGCCAGAGATGCTCTGCACTTGTCACTCCTGGGATTCAGGTTACTGGCTAAAGCTCTTGCCACCCCTATAGTTCCTTTTTTAGGCAAGGTTCAAAGGACAAAATCACCACCATAACAGATACAAGAATGCAAAATCTGAAGGTAATCCTACTCAATGCTAGAAGTCTAAACCTCAAAATGCACTCTCTCGAGGCACTCCTAAAAATGGAGAACATTGATATCTGTGCAGTAACTGAGACCTGGTTCAAGGCTCCAGAGAGCACCCCTGCAATACCAGGCTACAACTCTTACCACACTTTTCGGCCACCAAACCAAGACCGAAACACTAAATGTGGAGGAGTGTCCATATTCACCAAGGATAGTCACACCTCCAGGCTAGTTGCCCAACACAATGCATCTGAAATTCTCCAGGTGCAACTAACACTAGGTAAGACTACAATCGAAATTGTAGCTTGCTACACATCCCCACCATGCCCCAAGATTCTCACTACACCTTTTTAAACATACTGGAAAATATTAAGATACAGCCAAACACCCTAATACTGGTTGATTTCAACTACCCTGTCATTAACTGGGAAAACTACTCAGGTACCAACACCTTTTCCCAATGGTTCTTGGAATTCATAAATTCCAATGCCCTGGATCAACTAATACATTGTCCCACCAGGGGCTCCAATATCCAAGACCTGGTCATTACCAACATGGGAGATAGATGCTCCACACCAGTGGTCACCCCCTCATTGGTCAGGTCTAACCATAAGCTAATCACCCTTGACATCAACATCCCACTCCCACCCCCCTGTAAGGAAACCTCTGTAAAAAACTTCTCCAAAGCCAACTTCATGATACTCAAGTCAGAAGTGACAAACTTCATGACACCCATGCAGATGGGAGCTGAAAGTTCAACTGCTGACTCCTACACTAAGGCACTGTACGAGCACATCCACTCGTGCATGAATCATGCCATCCCAAATAGAACCAAGACACTCTTCTCCAAAAAAAGGAAGCCAATCTGGTGGTCCCCTGCCATAAACAAACTATACAACAGAAGGAAGAAACTGTTGCAGAAAAGAGGAAAATCCCAGGATGCAAAAAAATCCCTCACCATCCTCCGTAAGAAGCTGAGATCCCTCATAAAATCCTCCAAAGCAAGTTATGAAAATAAAATTGCTAAAGATTCCAAAGACAACCACAAGGCATTCTATAGTTATGTCAAGAATCTAAATGGCAATGCTCAGATCTGCTCTGAGCTAAAACAGAATGGCATTAAATATACTGATCCCAAGGATATTGCCAATATCCTGGCAGATCGATTTAGTGCCAACTTCACCCCCCTCTCACCCCCTAAAGGGCCCATTTCAATACCAAAAGATTGCCAAATTCCAGTAATCACGGCCACACAGGTAGTAACCACACTCTCCAAAGCTAAGAATACAGCATCCATGGGACCAGATAACATCCCAGGCTATGTACTACATTAACTACAAAATGACCTGGCACCTCACCTAAGTGTCATGTTTAATCATAGCCTCACCTCAGGCTTCATGCCCACTGAGTGGTGCACAGCTACAGTTATCCCACTCCACAAAGGGGGATCCACATTGGATCACGGGAACTACTGTCCCATCAGTCTGACAAGCTTGATCTGCAAGGGCATGGAACGCATTATCATGGAACTTATAAACAAAGGCATTGGCAACTTTCAAACACTGGACCCCACCCAGTTTGGGTTCGTGAAGTGCCGATCTTGTCTCCTGAGCCTGATTGACTTCTTTGAATCAGTCTCAGGAGCTGTTGACAAGGGTTAGGAGGTTCACACAGCCTATCTGAACCTCACCAAGGCCTTTGACACTATCCCCCACTCTGGAATCATAGATAAACTTACTAAGCTAGGCATAAATCCCTACGTCACTTGATGGGTTGCCAACTGGCTTACTGACAGAACCCAGACTGTAAAAGTAGCCGACTCCAAATACAGCTCCAGACAGGTGACAAGTGGAGTACCTCAGGGTTCAGTCCTGGGACCACTCTTGTTTGGCATCTACTTCTCTGAAGTACAGGCCAACACTAAGGGACTCTGGCTAACAAAGTTTGCAGATGACTGCAAACTGGGAGCCTCATTGAATCCCCAAATGATGTGGATATTCTACAAAAGGGCCTTACAGAAACAGATGCTTGGTGGCAGAGCCATGGGCTCAAGCTTAATGCCAAGAAATGTATAGTTATCCCCTTTGGGAAAAAAACATGTACCCATGAATTACCACATAGGTGGCAGTACACTAAACACCGAAAGTGTGATGAGAGACTTAGGGACACAGGTGGACAGTGGTCTCACCTTCGATAGCCACATCGCTACAACAGTCAGGAAATTCTTCTGTGTGGCATACTTCATCACTAAGGGCTTTTCTTCCAGAAAAAAGGAGGTCATTGTCCCACTGTACTCATCCCTCATTAGACCCATTATAGAGTACATTTGGTATGTACCTCACAAGACATCTTCAACAGCTGGAAAGGCCACAGAAATACCTCACTAAAAGAATCACAGGCCTAAAGCAGATGCCCTATGCTGCCCATCTAAAAAAACTCCAGCTATACTCTGTGGCATATCGTTTACTCAGAGGTGATCTCTGCTTAACATACAAGGCCCTGTCAAACCCTGAGCTGTTGGACATGCTCCACTTAAAGAAATCCCAATCCCTCAGAGCCACATGCTCCGGGGATCTAAACCTTGTCATCACAATGAACAAAACATGCTGGAGGGATAGGTTCCTGACCCAGAGACTCCCCATACTGTGGAATAGACTGACCATACATGTCAAGCAGAGCGCCTCCTTGGCCCTCTTCAAATGGAACCTTGACAATTGGATGGGAGATAGGAAATTCACATCGGGGATCACGTCAGTCACCCTACTAGACAGGGGTCCAGGGAAGTAAATATTGTGGGAAGAAATATCCATGGAATTGCTATGGCTAGGCTTGCATAGGCCCTAGGGCCGATAGCCTAGTACAAACCTATGAACTTATGAACATGCCCTTCCATAGAGACACAGAGGAATACTTTTTATGTTCACCTTCAAAACACACACACCCGCCACTCACATGCCCATCAGGACTCCCCTGAAAATCAGCCACTAGTTCAGTGGGACTAATCTGATCAATAAAGGTTAACTATATAGAATAAATAAAGAAATAAATTACCATTTTGGGTGCCAGTGTACTAGTATACTGTGAGTGTGGCAGTGCCATGCTACTGTTATATACATCAATATATGTTCTAAAAATAAGGTGTAAACGGGTTTAACTTTGGCCCATCCTATCCCAGCTAAGTGCTGGCCTGCCTCCATTAAAAGCTACACTTCTTAATTGGTGTTGGGTGTACCTCCCCTTTACCCTGATATGTCTTCAGTACACTAATTTGTGTGCCTCTCTGACTACTGTTTCTGGGCGTGCCCTTCATGTGACAGATCCAGCTAGCTTTGGTGATTTCAGAGCTGGTGTACTGGCACCTCAATACCTGCATAAGGCAACCTTGAAAGACCCTTGTAGTTTGAAAAGTCATGCATCCCTGTCCTGCACTTCAACCAGCATCAGAGCCGGGGCCCAGTGGTGAGGGTGCACAAGGTGGGGGGTGTGATCTTCCACTATCTCCAGCGTGGTAACTATGATACAGTCTACTAAACCCACCCTCACTCCCATCCCAGTCTTCCCCTCCCATCTGTGTCTATGTACACCTTTGTTTCTTGTCCTGTCCTACCAGTCACCATTGTCTTCCCTCTTTCTTTGTGTGCCCTAGCTAGGTACCCTCACCATCTTATTCTCCTTCAAATTTCCTTAGTTCATTCCCCACCTTTCCTTCTTGAGATATATAAAATGGGCACCTGTTCCCCCCAAAAAACTGTATTCTACCTTCCCCACCACCATCCTGCTCATCCGTTAGCATCTCCCCTTATGTGGTTCATATTGCTTGCTTTCCCTTCTTCATAACTTTTCTATATTCCAATTTCCACCTTTCAGTTTGATGAAAAATAAATGAAACCACATTGTACATGTCCTTTTAAGGTTGCTATAGCTACCATTTCCATTTTCTGATTTTGTTTGCATGTGAAAGTGCTGAGCCACATCCAAGCACATACATGTTCTGTGTTCACAAAAATCTTCTCATTACATACTGGGCCATCAATGCATGACTGTGAGCAAGGATGTTTAATTAGCTGCTGTCTTCACACTACCATTTTGTGATATTCTTCTTTCGGCTTTTTCCCGGTTAGGGGGTGCCACAGCGGATCACCTATCCGCTCATGATTGGCAGTGGAGTTTTACGGTGCGAGGTGCCAGCCCGGTGCCCAACCTTACACAGAAGGCACATGCACGCACATACTTGCACCTAGGGCCAATTTGGAGTGTCCAATCCACCTACAGCATGTCTTTGGGATGTGGGAGGAAACCGGAGCACCTGGAGGAAACCCTTGCAACCACAGGGAGGACATGCAGACTCCACACAGAAGGCACCCCAGCCGAGAATCAAACCGGAGAACCTCTTGCTGTGAGGTGGCAACGCTAACCGCTGCACCACCGTGGCCTCCCTGAAGTCGTGCTTTCAATACTCAAAGTAAATAAAAAATGTATTACTATCCTAGGAATCTATATCACTCCAGGTAATAATATAACAGCTGAGGACATCCTCCTGTGGACTTCCCAAAATGTTTGCAAAGAAACCATCATTACAGGTGACTTCAACATTGATTGGCAAACTTGCAACTCAGAAACCCTCTTAAACTCATTAAATCTGCATGGATTTACCCAAGGTGCTGTTTAACACAACCAGGCTTGATAAGAAAATAGACTACCATTTCATGATAATAACCCTTAATGGGCTTCAGGCCTCATCATGCCCAATATGTAAATAGTGGCTAGCCTGGCACAAGAACAACCTCCATGTTTCCGAATCCCAGGTTAGTTTATTCAATCCAAAAGTAGAAAACATTATAGCCTCTCCCCCTTCTTAACTGGGCTGTGTAGCACTAGGAGAAGGGCCTTAATGAAGGGTTTTCAATAAACTATGTCAGTGGTTGAGAAAGATAAATGAATTAACATATCACTTGATTTCAGTTCATTCAGTTGTTTATATGCTATTTTTAATCTTATAAATACAATGGAAAGCTCTTTTTTAAGAAATTACGTCTTTGTACATAATGAATTGTTGATTGTTTTATATAACACAATTGCCATTTTTTAATGAAATTCTAGACTGCCTGCCAGATGAAGGACTTATTTTTCCCAAAAGCTTACAGATGTAAATTTCTTGGACTAAGTGACATCTTTGATTCTACAGTGTTTCTGTTTTTGTTTTTTGTTTTGGTATTCATAGGTGTTTTTCACGACTCAAGATTTCCCATGTTTTCCTCATCATCTTATTCAGGGATGCCATCTCTTAATAAGATATTTGCAGCTTCTGGCATGGTAGAGAAGGAACTGGAATGAATCAAACCTTTAACAGCCATAAATTTGTAACATTTTGTGAATACTCTGGGTATAGCTCATAAAAGATTGCACCCTGACCACAAGCAAATAGACTAGTGGAATGGGCTTTTCTGGAACTCTTTGAGTCACAGTGCAACAAGACTCCATCTAGCTGTGCTCGATGTATAACCCCCCCCTTGCAAATCACTTTTTTCCATAAAAAAATTACTACCAGTTTTTTTTGTAAATGTGTGCCAGCAGTGATTTGCAGTTTGTTATGAGTTTCTAGTTTTTACATGGTTGTGCAACCACTGAGTTGATTTACATAAGTTTGGAAGGTGCTAAGGGAGAGGCAGGGTATTGCCCCTACAGAATTCACTCTGTAAAAAAATGTGCCATAAGCACTATTGAGTTGAAGGTTTGATTTGTTTTCATCTGCTTTAGTCTTTTCTTGAACTGTAGAGGAAGAAGTGGATGATCTTTGCAAAATATCAACATGAGACAAAGAATTGCTAGAAAAAAGAAGAAAAAAAGCAAAATCCATTGAAACTAGTGCTAAACAGAATGAAGTTCACTAGAGCCAGGTACTAGAGATACAGGACAGTATATCATGTCTGACTGAAGCCAGGTTGACAGCAGGTGGGGAACTATGCAAAAAGGTTATGGGGAAAAAATGAAATCAAAAGATCAACTAATTTCAGGGGAAAATGAAATCAAAAGATTGACTAATTTCAGGGGAAAATGAAATCAAAAGATTGACTAATTTCAGGGGAAAAATGAAATCACAAAAGATTGACTAATTTCAAGAAGTAGACAAAGGAGCACATTTCAGACTGTTGGTGATCAGCAAGCGTGACATTTTCACTTCATTCATGCTGGTATCCTAGCTAATAAAATGTATTAAGAGAGCATTCAGTGCATTTTATTATTAGTCATTATTTATTTCTAAAGCCTTGGTTGATAGTGGCAGTAACAAAGAAACTGTAACTTTGGCTCAATATATAACACTTTGTCTATAAGTGATAATATCAGTTAACAGTTCACCTGACAGATTGAGAAGGTCCCCAAAACATAACAAAGTTTCATATCAGAATGACTGTGTTCATCTTTTACCTAAAATGATTATTACGTTTCATTTTATGCAGTGTTTTGGAAGCAAGGCATAAATGCATTTCTGTTATAAAAAAAAGGTTGTTTCTTTCGAATTAAACTGTTTCTTTACAGGTCTGGGAGAAACATAGACATTTGATATAGAAATGTGTATATACATAAATATATATATATATATATATATATATATATATATATGTATGTATGTGCATATGACAGATCAGGGTGACTGTATTCAAAAACATAATTTGGGATAATGCTGTAAAAATAGCTTATAATGTGAGATAAAATGCAGCGCCAAATGTCCCACCGGTGTAAAATTGAATGTTATTCTTTAACATGGTTTGCCCATTCGTTCGATATTAGCTATGATAAAAAATGGCCCATCCCCTCCCTCCCTCCCTCCATATTGTCCCATTCCACATGGTATTGAGGTAAGAAATAAATGCATCTCAGTAGCACATTTCCATCTAATTTAACCTTCTTTTCAAGCCTGAAAGAAATGTGGACATTTGATATTGTAAGGAAAATGTATGTAGCAGTTTAGAATGCCTGCATTTAGAAGCATAGCAATTTGTAGTAATGATGTAAAAATATCACAAAATATGATCTAAAGGTAATACCAGGAGTGGTGTGGGTGTAAAACAGAATTTTCTACTTTAACGTGGTTTGCCCTTTCATTGGATGCTAGGTAGCTATGACATGAAATTACCCTGATGGTACAGCCTCAGGTTCCCCACAGCTATCTTGAGAATTTTACATAGATTTCCAAATGTAAGTTAAAAATTTTTGACAATGAAATGCAAAATTGATTGACAGTATAAGGCCTGCAGCTGATACTCTCTCAGGCATTATCTTTCATTCAACAGATGTGCATCCTTGTGTGCATGATTGGGTGTTTGTAGGTGTGTTTCTGAAAAGACTCCCTGAATTTTAGGAGTCTTTGTTTCCACTGAAGAGACTTGCTTTACTTTGCAGAAAGTGGGAGTTTGTTTGAGGTTTGAATTATGAGGAGACAGAACTCTCATTCTAACAAGTCATGTTTATGCTGCTGCATAGATTTAGGTCTCTTGGCCTTCTACTTGTATTACTTCTAGTTTTACAGATATGTAATAGCTAAGTAGTACTGTCGCATTTATAGCTTTGCAGGCCAATAAGTAGTAGTTAAGTAAGACTAGGTAATTTACAGCTTTGTAAGCCAGGATGTAGTAGTTGAGTAAGACTGGGTCATTTACAGCTGCGTAAGATGTAATAGAAAAGTAGGACTGGGTGACATCTGACTTTTATAAATAGTGTACTAAACTATCCTTTCATAAGGCAGTGTGACAACCTTTTGTTTGAACCTGTTCTGTACTAAGTTTTATTACTTTATGCCTACAAAAAGCCTGTCCCTGTTGTGTGTTGTCCCAACACTTATTCAATTTTTTGTTTTCCATACTATTATTTATTTTAAGAAATATGTAAAACCCACCTGCATGATCTTGCATATTCTAAATAACAGTCTAGTCAGTTAATTTTTACTCTTTCAGGCCTAATTTTAATCATGTCTTACATTCCCCTTTACTTGTGATTTAATGCTTTAAATTATTTTATTGTGCTATCCCTAGTATTAGGCACATTAAAGCAGAATTTGAATTTACTCTAAGCTAACTCCATGCAGAGATTGTCTGACAGTCTCAGCTTAGTGTAAAGTTGTGATATAGTCCCCATACATCACATTACCTTGTATAACATTAATGAGAAAAAAGATGTACTTAACATTCAGAGTGGAACAAATTAACTTGATGTACACTTAATGTTCATGATTTCTGTCCTTGGTAGTGCCAAATGCCCGGCATGGAAAAAATACAGGACATCAAGCATTTCCTTAACCTGGATAATCAGACATAACAGCTGCTCATTCAGTGTGTATTGTTTTGGAGTATCAAAGCAGTATTAATGGACTATGAAGATTTATATGGGCCACTTTTTCTATGGAAATGAATACTACAAATTTTGGCCTGCAGTCACTATAATGATGAGACTGAGCAAACCTCTCAGCTGTCACTGATTTTGACTCAAATTTTAGCTTTGTCTTTCTTAATCATCACTAAAACTGAGGATGTTTGGAGAAAAGGTGGAAATTACACGTAATAAATGATAATAATTGTAGTTATACACTTCATTTTCTTCACATATATATACTAACTGACATTTTCTAATTCTGTCAGTGGCACACGTTAATAAAACTAATATTTTAAAAGTGTCCCTGATTGTCCATGTGTATTTCTGGATTTCTCCCTGATTTCGGTGAGATTTGTCTCTGATTGGTTGAAAGTTATGATACTCTGTAATAAGGTTTTCCCTTTAGAGAGAAAATTGAGGTATATTGCCATAATAACTAATCTGCATGCATAATACTGGAGTTTAATTAAAGTAAAATTAGAACACACATTCAAGTACAGAGAATACCCTCTGATTAGGCAGTGTTAGAATTATAGAAGTGAAAGGAAATAGTAACTCTCATTTTGGATTTGAACCCAAGACCTCCAGCCTAGCATGCTGTTTTCATTGCCACTGGATCAACAACAGCCCTCCAAGCAGTGTGAGAATCACAGAAATCAAAGCTAAATATTACTTGTCAACTGGGTCTTGAACCCAAGATGTTCAGCATTTCATTTTGGTGTCACTGCCACTGGACCAACAAGAGCTTCTGGACAATTAAGTGTTGAGAACTTTTTCTTTTCTCCTAGAAAAAAAAAAAACAAGCAGGATGATTGAGGTCACCTTACAAACTTGCAACTACATAGAAAGCTCCCTGCTTAAGCACTGTTAAGATAACAGAAGTGAAAGCAAACATTAGCCCTCATTTAAGACTCAAACCCAAAACCTCCAGCATACTGTATAGGTTGACCTTAATCACCCTAGCTCAAGGTTTCCTAGATGAAGGGAAAAGAGTTATGTAGGGAAAACAATACTGAACCATCCAGAGGCTCTTGTTGGCCTAGTGGCAGTGACACCATTATGGTATGATAGAGGTCCTGGGTTTGAGTCATAAAAAGAGTTTATGCTTTCCTTTCACTTCTACAATTCTATCAGTACCCAATTAGCAGGATTTCTCTGTTTGCATTCATGTGTTTATAATTTGACCTTAATCACCCTTCTGGGTGTTTTCTAGCTGAAAATAAAATGCTCTTAAGGGAAAACTCGACACCTAAATAGCCCAGATGCTGTTGCTGTGCTAGTGGCGGTGACACCTGCACAGTATCCCATAGGTCTTGGGTTTGAATCCCAAATATGTGCTAATATTTTCCTTTGTGTTTTAGCATTCAGTATATTTTTTTGCAGATGGGTTAGTTTAGGTTTAAGTATGAGTTATATATATTTCAGTTTTTATTATAAATTAGGCTGTAGTCATTCATACATTTAATTTCTGTTTGAATACTGATGTCACTCAGTTATATGATTAAAATATTGAAATATTATTTATGTTATACACATTGATTATTTTAACCTGAAAACTGATAGGATGTGGAAAACTGACAAGAAGAGAGAAAGACAATAAGCACTATTACCAGATTTAAAACAGATAACTGGTATTCGTATAGTACACACAATGGAACACAAGGCATTCATAACATTTTGTATGTCTGAGTATAGTAAGGTTATAAAAAATAAATACGAAGTCTGAACCCTATTGCTTTTTTAACTCTAACCATAGTACTGGCATTAGTAAAGGTAGAGATGGCAGCCTGGAAAAGAACACTTTTGCTTGCATTCTATGCCTCGTAGCCAGTTATATTTTGCAGTACCAGGTTGCCTGTGAACGCTATTATACATGTGGTATACGAGGTTAAGAGGTTGAGAGTTTCATTAAAACCATATCTTTAGCTTAATCACTAATCCATTATATTTGTGTTCTTGCAATTATATAGCCATATTTTTATAAAAAGATATGGAAGCATACAAACATATCTAAATATATTAAAGTTAAATAAAAAGTAAAACAAACAGAGGAGCAAACCATTTTAAAATAATCATTTCTAATACACTTTTTCATATCTCTAGCTTGTTGGTGTCTGATTACAATATTTGCACATTTGGCCTAAGTAATGATATCTGGCATTGCTGACCAAGTGTGGTGTTAGCATTTTCCTGAAAAGCTGGCTTAATAGATGCAGGAGTCAGAGGCAAATAGATCTATACTCTATGTGTATGGATTTCTCATATGAAGAATGTGAATCTCAGAATATAAATCTTAAAATTTAATGAGAAAATGCCTATAAATTTGTAATACATATTTATTGCAAGAACCCTAGGTACAGTAGGAAGTAATGTAAAAGTCTGCTTTAGCAGTAAGGAATCATCTGAGAAGGAAAGATCGCAGAAAACAGAAGACAGATGCTAGCTGACTCGCCATTAAAAAAGGAAAATAAATCACATAAAGGCAAAAGCAGAATACTTCTTTCTGAAAGTGTTTTCTGCTGATAAGTCATTCCTAATTAATGTATAAAAGACTAAAGTTTTCCAGCAGCCATGTTGATGCCAAAAGAGGGGCTATTTAATAGTAATGATAATCGGCCAGCCTCATTAATTATCACTTCAGTTTGGCATATGAAGTGTAACCTACAGATCAACACTCTACACAGAGCTTTCTGGGACTTGACTGTCCAGAAGCTGTTAACATACATTTTAAAGGTTACTGCTGTTTGGACCAACACTAGATAGGTTAAATGAGTCTGGTCAATACATTATCAGGGCCTTAGTGGGCTTCTCTACTTCTCTGAACATTAAAAGTGTGAACAGAGATTCAGCTACATTTGTACAGCTTGCTTATTTATTTTATTTACAAATACATCCATATCTTAACCATAGACAAATAACCTGAATTGACCTTTGAGTACTTGTCTTCTCTGTCTGCTGGGTTATCAGTTGATTTTTACTGGTGTTTTTGTCTTTAATCGGGCATTTTATGTTTACATAATTTTGAACATTTCTTAGTAGATGCAGTTATACCTAAATCTTAAGTAAATTAATAAAATTTGCTCATCTTTTTTTTATTATTGCATTATTATTTTAATGTTTTATAGTGGTGCTGGATTTGATCACATTACTGTCTCATCATACAGGTTTTTCAGTGGTTAGGTGATTAACTCTTTATGCTAAAAGAGGTCTGCCTTTTCAGTTACCCGCCTTCCCTTTCTATAGTCTATAACAAAATTAGAATGGTGAATTTATCTAGAAAAGGATTTGTTCTTGGCACAGAATAATGAAAGAAATTGGAAGTGGATATGTATATATTCTGAGGTAAGTTCCTACAATCTATATTGCCATACCTAAGAGGCTTTTAACAGAACTGTGCTGGTCTTCTCCCAGAGCTCATCTTCCTTGTACTTTAATAAGAGGTCTGTGAGGAAAAAACTGTCTTTGTTCTAGATCTTCCTAGTTTTACCAGACCTACCAAGCACCGCAACCTGTTGTCTGTTCCAGGGATCATACTGCTAACACTCTGCAATTTGGTTTGATAGTAATGCCTTCCTGCAACGTGTGGGTTTTACATGATAAACAAACCAAGGAACATTTATTAGAATGAAGAAGTACCCATTTTTATTTGTGTATCAACTTGGATGAACCAGCTCTGTTGAATATATTTGAGTTAAAGGCTTTCATTTTTGTGGGCATGGAGAACACTGACTTATCGGTAGAGTTAGCCACCTGATCTAACCATTCCCAAACCAACTACATTTAGGTCTGTTTCCATCCAAAAACATAGTATAGTAGAGATGGTAAAAATAACACTCTCTCAGAGGATTATGGTCAGAGTCCTTTAAGGTGAAATCTGCCATCTTAAGCATCCCTACTCTACTGTATACCCTAGAGGTACAGAACTGAGTACGACCTTGATACGTTGGACAGCCTTGCAGAAAGCAGCTCATTGTTCACTGTCATATCTTCTCTCCATAATGACTCAAAGCCTCCTTGAAAACATTGTCAAGACACGGACGGAGGATAAAATAAGGATAAAATTAATCCAACTCTGAGAGCAGCAAATTGATAAATCATTATAAGATTTGACGCTTGGAAAGTGCATACAAAAAGGCAAGAGTTCCTGTTCAGAAAAATGCCTGCAGGATGGTGCTTTCCCATACACGCATTTTTCAGAGTGGCACACAGACAGTACAGTTCAGCTTGTATGTTTTATAGCCAAGGGGACATTTTCTTCTTCTTAAGAATGATGTAAAAAGTATGATTAGTTTTTCACTGATCTGTCCCAGGCAGTTTAGGCTTCCTGAATTCTTTGCCTGAGGAAAACATACTAGCAATGTCCAATGAACATCCAGACTAGTTTGAACCAGTTTTACCATTCTGGAAAGTTCATCTGCCATTGAGATCATCTAGAACCTGGTGGTAACACCAACAGAGAACCTCTGATAACAGTCTGTCAAGTCATTCCCATCCATAATCTCAAAACACTAAGGCCAAGGAGTAAAGCAATAAAAACCAAGAGGACAGAAATCTAAAAACTGCTGAATAGTCAAATGCCAAAATAACACAAACAACAGATGTGCAAAGCTTGATTTGAGACAAAAATGTGTCTTTATCAGTTACTGTGACATTATAGGCAGATTAAAAAAAAAGTAACTGCAGCAATGGGCTCAATAATTCTCTATACAAACCTTTTCAGCACATAACTGTGTTTTTTCTTGCTTTTGACATGCTGAAGCTAAAGCTAGTAAGTCTGTATTTGCTGCCTTAGATTAGTCCTGTTCTAATATTCACCAGGTTTTTAGTATGTAATGTCTATTAAGATGCTTTCCAGTATAAAGCATTTCAGAAAGAGTTCATATCTTACTTGTAACAGACAAAATAAGTATGCAAATGTATTTATAAAATTGCATAATGGGAATGTGGCTGGAGTTAAATAGGATAAGGAAGCCCTGCTACTTCAATCACACTCTTATATATTGCTTGTTTATTTTAAATCTGAGGTAATAGCCTCAGAGTTTAACACTTTTAGTAGGAAGGTTCTGGAAAGAACACCCCTACACAGTACTGCAGGTGGCTAGCCCTCTGCACTGCTAGTCTTTTACGCTACATGCTGACATTGTCTTTGGTTTTGAGTTTTGTGGATTCTCTGCTTAATTCAGACTTTTTTTGTTCTGCTTATTATTCAGCTTTTGACAATTTTTTTAAAAACTGCAGTGATTCTGATAACTTGGTCATCTAAAATGTTTCCAGTTCTTCCATTGTGTCTGGGAATAATTTGGTAAATCAGTGGCTGTTCTGGATACTCATGGTATCCATGTCATCTAAAATTAGTTTTTAGTGAGAGGCAGAGCTATCATTCCATTCTGATCTTCCTTTATCTTGCAACAGTATTCAGCTTCACAGACTGCAAAATATGTTAGGAGCACAACTGGTTTATGTGTGGGGTTGTGTTGGGGGTACAGTCATTCGATTTACATTGTTCTTGGGAGCTGCTACCCAGTGAACATTCCATTAGAGCCTTTCCATTTCTCTCAGCGCTACAGTGTCTGGCTAAGCTTCATTCATGTCTTAGTGTTCTTTGTTGCTTGTTTGACACCTCTGGGGGCATTTCTTAGAAGATGGCATATTCTTTTCAGCATTATACGGATGATAAGTTATACCTGCCTCCATGTCCCATCCTAGAATATCAATTTCCAGCAATAACTAACTGCATCCTTGATATTCAAAACTTGATAACATAACGACTATATTTGTATAAGAAACTCACACTAGAATATGGGCACTGACCTTGGGGTAACCAGGTCTAGCAAGCTTTTACTTGTCATGTTTTAAACTAGAGCTTTTAGGTCATAGTGTAAGCTGGGGTGATTTTTCATAGAGAACCGATGATTAAACAGTAATAACCACTTTTCTTAACTGTTAATTCACCATTTACAGAAATATATCTAGTTAAAAATGTGGAACTACATAGGAGAAAACTTCCTGCATCCTCACTGCTTTCATCTGATTCCCTCTGCAGATACATGCAACTTCATGGAAGGATAAATACATTCTGGTGTAGTTACACAAAGTACTCCCCTTACCAAGGGGCTTCTGCTGCCTCAGAATTAGGATGAAATTGTGTGAGGGTTTTGGGGGCTAGGCTTGTCTTCCTGCAGAAGCTTTATTGATTAATATAATTATTTCTAATATGTCTGTTCAGTATTCTGCAGTACTGCTGTTGTATTTCCCATCTCTTTGATATAGTGGAAGTCCTGTAGTAAAGCAGACCCAGTAAAACACTATTCTTGCTGACAGTATTCCTGATTCCATAATGTTGTGTTCACCATGCTGTTTTACTAAAGTTACCTTTACTAAAAGTATAAATGAAGGTAAGATTTACTACTTATAGGTGGTACGACTTGGTGTTGTGGACTCAGGACTTCATAATTTCCATAGTCATCCTTAGTAACTTGAATTAGCAAATATGTAGCAAATGCTCCTAGTTTAACTGTTCCCTCATACCATGGGCTAGCCAACACCAGTCAATATCAGCATTCACTGATAAATTTTTGCCTCTGCTGGGCTCTACCCACTCTGTTCTCTCTGTGGGCTCACTTTGCTCCCCTATCCTATCCCCAATTCCCACCCTCTGTACTCATACATTTATCTGAGGGAAAAACCCCACCCACTCCTTCCTACCACCAATCACACCTAACCACTCCCTCCATATAGAATTTCCTGTCATAATCCCCACCCATCAATTACACTCTGTCTACTCCCCCATACACTCCCATACTCCTACTATCCCTTCTTACATCACTTACCTATCTCACTCATCTAACACAACTACCCCAGCCCAGTTATACATCCCCTATACACTCCACCTCTTCCATACAACCTTCTTCCACAATAACTCACGAACTCTACCAACTCAACCCAATCCTACTCTTCAAACCTAAAATACTACCCATCTTTCATACTTGCTACACACTCCCACACCTACACTCCAGCAAATCTTTCCCATTCCTACACTCATACTTCACTATCACACTAAACCACCTCACACTACTCCTCCATCACATCACTCTGTCACTATCTGCTGACATTAACCCTAACCCAGGACCCATACCCTCCTCCCCACTCATTGACACTCACACCTGTAAAGTTATACACCTTGCCACATTCAGTGCCCAAAGCCTAAGAAATAAAATCTCCAACCTCCATGCCTGGCTTCACCATAAGCATCCCAACATTACTCCCATCTCAGAGTCCTGGCTTAAACCCACTATAAAGGACAACAAAATCCTGCCACCTGGCAACCAATTCATATGTAATGATAGACTTAACAAAAATTGTGGAGATGCAGCCATAATCTTTTCCTCCACCTATACAATAACTCCCTACACCAATCCTATCCCTAACTTTAGCAATGCGGAAATTACTATTGCTCTACTAAAACTAAATAATCACAAATCTATTTGTGAAGCTTCCCTATATATACCTCCTGTTAACAACATCTCTCTACTAGAAGATATCCTTTCCTGGTTTTCCTCCAAAATAACAAATGAAACCTATATCCTAGGTGACACTAACATAAATTGGGCATCAATAAACTCACCTTCCCCATTTCAGTCAATAAGTCTCTTCAATTTCAGCCAACTTATAAACTCAACAAAAGTAAGAGCACTGACAGTACCACAGCTGGGAAATTTATTACAAAAATAAAGAAAGAATCAAAACAAAGTTACAAAGAATAAATCCTTACAAAACAGTGGTAAGCGCTTTCAGGGATCTACCCCTTCATCAGACAACAGTTAAAAATCCCGTAATTTATTAAATACTGGAGGTTAGTCACATGATGTTTCAAAATTTCAGTTGTACCCAATAAGGACATAATAATTAGTGCATCAGTACATATTAGCACAGTTATGCAATTAAAGAGACCATACACTAATGAAATTATAGCTGAGATAAATAAGAAATGTGTATAACCTTGTATGGTGTATAACTATATATAATAAAAACCTGATAATCCTAGCGACAACACTATATATCCATATATATATATATATATATATATATACACACACATATATATATATATATATATATATATATATATGTACACATACATATATATAAAAATATACATTTATTTATTTATTTAACATTTGTTGACCGGGAAAGTCCGACTAGGTTCCACAGATCCTGTTTTCAGCGGAGGCCTGGAGAGAAATGCTCCAGACGCATGTCTTTAGAATGTGGGAGGAAACCGGAGTACCCGGAGCGAACGCAGGGAGAACATGCAAACTCCACACAGAAGGCACCCCAGCCGAGAATCGAACCAGAGAATCTCTTGCTGTGAGGCGACAGCATTAACCGCTGCACCACTGCGCCGCCCAATAAATATACAATACCAGTGCATCCAGCTTATAAACTCCCCAACCAGATACAACAAAAAACAATCCTCTAGCACCATCATTGACTGGATCTTAACATCCCATCTCAACCATATCTCAAGCTCTGGAATCCTTCCAGACCCCCTTAGTCACCACCTCACAGCCTTTGCTAACTGTCATCCCTGCCCTCTCCAACAGCAGCACCATTATACACACACACACACACACACACACACACACACACACACACACACACACACACACACACACACATTCTCTCACATTTCAACCCTCAAACTTTCTCAGAATGTCTAACACATACTGACTGTTCCCCACTAAGAACCCTGCCCCTCAACAGTGCCACTACCTATTTCAGTGATTCATTCATCAGCATTCTCAACAACCATGCTCCCATAAGAACCATATGAATCAGAAATAATGCCACCCCCTGGCTGATCAAGAAAACCAAACTTAAAATGCTACAAAGAGGTAAAACCTGGAAACTTTATCAAAAAACAAATTACTCCGCTACCTGCTGGAATACAAGCAACTTCATAACTCCATAAAAAAACTTTTAACCAGAGATCATTAATCATACTACCTCAAACTTCAAACCAGCCACACCACCAACCCTAAAAAATTCTGGGTCACAATCTCCTACCTCCTCCACCCTGGTAACAGAGAGAGCCCCTGTCCAAACCCTGGTGTTACAGATCTGGACACTGCAACTCAGTTTAACTCCTCCTTCATAGACTGCATAGCCAAACTTTCCTCCTCTTTTTCCCACCCACCCAACTACAACTCCTCCATCCCCCCAGCCATACTAACCCTCAATCCCCACCCCCTTCAACCTCAAAACCATCCCCACAAGCACTATAACAAAACTATTACTCCAACAAAAACCTAGTCGGAACGCACCCGATAACCTCCCAACAACCTTTCTAAAACGTTCTGCTGACAGCATAGCCCTTCCCATTTCCATCTTAATCAATAGATCCATCCAAGAAGCTTATGTCCCATCCATTTGGTGCAAAGCATACATCATCCCACTACACAAAGGAGGCAAAAACACCAACACATCCAATTTCAGACCTATAGCCATCCTTTTCCCCCTTTCAAAAATCTTAGAGAAATGTATTCATACTCAACTGATGTCATATTTTACTCAAGACAAACATCTTACCCCCCACACAACACTGTTTCTGCCCAGAACACAGTACAATGATTGGCCTCCTATCCTTTCTTGAAACTGTAAATCAAGCTTGAGACACTGGTAAGCTAGTCTCTTCTCTGTTCCCTGACCTGTCCAAAGCTTTCGACATCCTGTCCCACCCTCTAATTTTAACTCAACTCTCATCTCTCAGCCTCACTACCCCAACCTTAGCCTGGTTCTAAAGCTACGTCTCTGAATGTCAACAAGCCATCCGGTGGAAATCAGCTACCTCCCCCTTTCAACACACCCCTACTGTGGTTCCACAAGGTTCTGTTCTAGGACCTCTTCTCTTCAATATATTTATTAACAATTTCCACCATGCCATCCCTGACTCATCAGTAATCCAATATGCACATGACTCAACTATCATCTGCTCTGCCTATACCCCCTCCGACCTACTTCTAAAAACTCAGTCAGCCTTCACTAACACAGAATCCTGGATGAAAAACAACCACCTTGCCCTGAATGCTAATAAAACTAAACTTATGATCTTCTCCCTATCCAGACTCTCCCCAACAGACAAAAACTCTTTCTCAGTACTCAGCAGCAATAACATCCCAATCAAAATCATATCCAGTACCAAGCTCCTTGGCATCATCTTTAATGACCATCTAAAATTTCACACCCATATTCAATCCACCATTAAAAAACCCACCAAAAACTGGCACTTCTATATAGGCACAACTGCTACCTCTCCCCCTCCACCTGAAACACCCTAGCAGCCTCCTATCTTCTTCCATTCCTTATGTATGGCACCCCCCTGCTAAACAACCTCCAACTCAGTCTGCAATCCAAACTCGAATCATGCTATAATAAAATAAGCAAATTTGCTACTAATTCAAAAAACTCCACCCCCCTGCCACTCTCTCCATAGTCTAGAATGGGTCAAACTTCCCAATTACTTGACATATCTTAAAGTCACTAACCCCCACAAACTCATCTATAAACCGACCAACTGCCCTTCTCTCTCCACTACACTAAGGCCCTATATCCCTAACCACTCACTCAGATCAGAAAACCAAAACCTCCTACAGATCTACAAACTCTTATGACCCCTAGCCACCTCCTGCTTTCATGCTCCATCTTTAAACTATGGAATACTCTCCCTCCCACTCTATGCAATACCCCTGACCACACCCAATGCAAATCCCTCTTTTACTCTTATCTTACAACTAAGTGGATATGCCCACCCCACTCCCCAACTTAAATCTCCCCTGTGACCACATCCTCTTTACCATTATCAATTTACCACTTCTTCTATCACCCCACTGTACCCTAACATGACAGTCAACTACCACACCCAGTCCTCTGTTATCCTACCTTAACAAAAAAAAAAAAAAAAATATATATATATATATATATATATATATATATATATATATATATATAATATCTTATATACATTCACTTCTATTTCTCATTTGCTTGTATCAAAAGTATTGATTCACATTCTTTTCTTATTGCACTGTACAATGTATTTTTCTGGCTCTACACTGTTATATGCTATATTCTTCTCCAAAAATATGTATTGTTGATATTGTTTCTCTATAACTGTTTGGAGGGCCTCCACTGAAAATGGGCTCCTCGTGGTCCCCGGTTATCAAACTGAAATAAATAAATAGCTTTCTGACTTTTTGACTCCTAAGCATGATGGATAATTGCTGTATTATACGTCATACTGCTACTTGCATCAACATAGATTGCTCAGATCTATCAGAATGTGATTGCTAAATGTTCAGACAAAACAATCGACTCAGTGCTCAGTTGTGCCTCAGCAATCCTTTACAGTACTGTACATTTATGTGTGACAGAGAAATAGACTGGGGTGGTATTTAAATATCCATTTAAATGCACCTTGTCCTTAGTAATGCATTATGCAGTGTAGTGTTTTATTGTTCATTGTTTCATTTTACTGGTTTTATGGCTTTTTAAAATAACTGCTGATTAATTTTATATTATTTCAGTTTTATTTGGAAAGGTCTCTGAACTTCAACGGGAAAGTGCTGTATGTATATAATCTGAGTGAATTAATTGATTGAAGAAATGAAGTAGGTGAGTCAGAAATGAGTAGGTGACATTGCTACTATGATGTGTGACTAAGACAAGTCTGTGTCAGTTTTAGAACAATCGGTGAATGTCGGAATGAATAAAATGGTAAATATAATTAATGCCGTCAGAATTATCCAAGTCAGTAAATTGTAAATCTAGCTGGGGTTTCATCTCTGGTTGCATGAGGACTATATAAACAAGAATAGTTTTTGTTACATTTGTTTGGAAATGTGTGTAGGGAAGAGAAACAATCCTGGCTGAACTAGTAAAATGTAGCTAGAGATTCAAAGTTGTTGGACTCAGGAAAACTGGAATGTCATTGATAAGACCTGAAACATATTTAATAATTCTTCTGCAGTCATGTAACACAGAAGATGTATGTGGTTTGTTGCTAAGAGATCAAATGTAATTTTCCTTTAGACTGCTATAACAAAGGAGATGTGTACGGATCTCCATAGTGCTTCTTGTCAAATTCAGTGACATCAAGATTGATCGACCGAGTAGATGTCTTTCTTTTCACCAAGTTATGACTTTATAGTAACACAGTGGAAATGGTGGGGTTTTTCCATGGGACTTGCCCTTCCCACATGGGAATTATAGAGGGAGAAGCTCCCCAGAGGGGTCTCTTTGTTAGAATAATTGCTTTTTTTATAGATTTAATGTGCCAGATTAACATCAACTAAAGACCTATAAAAGTAATATTACTCCTCAACAAAGACAAGAGAATGAAGTCGGTAGCAGTGACAAAGACAGATTGTCAGTTTACCAGCGGTGGTGGTGCTGCAGTAAGCGTTCGCCAGCCTCACAGTATGCTGTCTGATGCGATTCTCATCTAGTGTGTTGTCTGCATGAGACATGCAAAATGCGCGATTCGTTGATACTTCTGGTGATGGTTGTGCATCAGGCCAAGCAAAAATCATCTGCCAATCATCAATCAATAGCAGGCAGACCGACTGTGGCTAATGGCGACCGGAAAAGCCGAAAGACACATACCAAGTTTGAAACTGATGGGGGAATGATAGGGGAGCAGAAATTAGGCAAAATGCTTTAGATGAGAATGACACCAAGTTGTTGTTGTGTCTTTTGGCTTTTCCCGGTTAGGGGTCGCCACAGTGGAACTCCGGTCCGCTAATGATTGGCAGTAGATTTTTACATGCCGAGTTGCTGGCCCTGACGCACAACCTTCAACGATGGTACGCCCATTCACACATGTCTCTACACAGAAGACGCTCTAGCTGAGAATTGAACAGGACAATGTGTTACTGTGAGGTGACAACAGTACCGCAACACCACCACCATGGTACAGAATGACACCAAGTAGAAATATTACATATTTTAAGTTACGTTGTGAGGACTATGACTAAATTCATCTCTAGAATGGGCAGGGCCAGTGCTAGCTGTTTTGGGGGTCCCCAGCAAGTTTCAAGTTGGAGGCCCTACCCAGGAGAATATAAAAAGTGTGACCACATTGCCATCATGCCCCCTTCCCTATCAAGCTCATGCAGAACCATTTAACAATCACTGTGTAGTGTTACTACATTCAGACCATTAAAAAGACTTGAAATGTCAAGGTACACACTGGCTGGCATTCAGTACCAGTGTTACATTATGACTAGCCCCTGTACCACAGCAAGGTAGCCACACACAGTGGTATACACCACACACTGACTGGGACTGTGTAGTGGTGCAACGGTTAACATTGTTGTCCTGCAACAAGAGGTTCTCCAGTTTGATTCTCAGCTGGGGTGCCTTCTGTGCAGAGTCTGCATGTCCTCCCTGTGTTCGCGTGGGTTTCCTCCCACATTCCAAAGACATGCTTCTACAGTGTTTCACCCTGGGCCTCTGATAAAAATAGGCTCTGTCCTAGTCAACAAATGTTAAATAAATAAAATTTAGTACCAATAAATTATGACAAGCCCCTGTACCACAGCAAGGTAGCCACACACAGAGGTTTACACACTGACTGGCATTTAGTACCAGTGTTACATTACAACAAGCCTCTGTACCACAGCAAGGTAGCCACTCACAGATGTGCACACACACACACACACACACACATGCACACACACACACACACACACACACACACACACACACACACACACACACACACACACACACACACACACACACACACACACACACACACACACACACACACACACACACACACACACTGACTGGCATTTAGTAGTAATGTTGTTACATTATGGCAAGCCTCTGTACTGCATCAAGGTAGCCAGTCCCACAAAGGTACACAAAGGCATCCACTCAGACTCCTGCACACAGGATAGAGACACAAGACAGACAGCTACACAGACTTGATCACAGGACATACACACCCACACATGGTGAAGACAGCACTACAGTAAGACTGAACACTAAAAATTTAAAATACTGGGCTTATGAACTAATAATGATGCTGGAATAAGATTTTGCAGTAGCCATATGTTGTGTGACCCCACATTTTTGAAGAACAGACCAAAGCTAACAAACATGTGGACATTGCACAACATTCTCACAGCTCCTACCAACCTCCTAAACTCTCAGCATAATTCCAAAGCAGAAAATAACTACAGAACAAAGATGTAACATCAAGGATAGTTACAAACATTGCTATGATAAACCTAGAAAGATATTAGAATAACAGGGATTGCAATGGCATTCATTAAAATAATCAGTACATTCTGCATAACTCTCATAGTCCCCCCAAAAGTCTCAGCACAATTCTAGAGGAAGTACAAACAAAAAAAAAAAAGAAAAAAACAAGACAAGGATGTAACATTAGGGGGTTTAAAACATTGTGATTATGAACTAATAAAGATGGTAAGATGGTAGAATAACGGATTTTTCCAGTAGCATGCATTGTGTGAATTCACATTTTTGATGACTAACTGACCAAAAATACAGGTCAAACATCTAAACATTGTACAACATTCTCACAGCCCCTACCCCTCTCCTAACCTCTTAGCTTAACAATTCCAGACAAAGACAAACCCCACCCCCCAAAAAAAACTGCAGAACAAAGGTGCAACATCAGGAATAGTCTGAAACTTTGCTATGATCAACTTCGATAGTAGAACAGAGTTTACACTGGCACACATTAAGACATCAGTACATTCTGTAGAACTGTCACAGCCCCTACCCCCAGTGTCTCAGCAGAATAAATCTGGATGAAGTGAAAATAAAATAAAAACACAAAGGCATAACATTAAAAAACAATGTGCTTATCAGCAAATAAAGATGCTGGAATAAAATATTTTGCAGTAAAATGCATTGGGTAACCCCACATGTTTTAACTGGCCTCAAACAGATGCCCTATGCAGACGTCTCAAAAAACTACAGCTTTACTCCATCGCATATCGCCTACTCAGGGGCGATCTCTGCCTAACATACAAAGTTATGTCAAACCCAGAGATGTTGGACATGCTCCACTTAAAGAAATCCCAATCCCTCTGAGCTACATGCTCTAGGGACCTAAACCTTGTCACCACAATAAACAGAACATGCTGGAGGGATAGATTCCTGTCCCAGAGATTTCCCATACTCTGGAACAGACTACCTATCTATGTCAAACAGAGCTCCTCATTAGCACTCTTCAAGAAAAATCTTGATGGATGGGAAATGGGAAATTCACCCCGGGGATCACTTCTGTGGCTCTGCTCGACAGGGGCACAGAAAAATAATTTTCTTGGGTGGTGAAAGCCAGGGTACATTTTTTGGCTAGGCTTGTATGGGCCCTAGGGCTGATAGCCTAGTACCTACCTAAGAACATATGAACCTATGAAAATAGATAAATACCAGGAAAATATCTGAATATTGCACTCTACCAGCACCTGCAGACTGCATGGGATAAGGCAATCCCAAAAAAAAACAAGACTCTTTGCTGGTGGACCCCAGCCATAAACAAACTCTTACAACAAAAGGAGAAAGACTACAAGATGAGAGCAAAAATCTTTAAAAAGGTAAGACACCTTGATCACTAGGTAAAAAAACTAAGAGCTCTCATAAAATCATCCAAAGCAAATTTTGAGAGAAAAAAATAAAAGATCAAAGAAGAGATAAGGCCCTTGACAAGCCTTATCTGCAAAGCCATGGAGAGGATCATAATGGACCTCATAATAAAGACATAGGGGGATGCGCACTTTGGATCCATCCCAGTTTTTGGCTTTGTCAAAGGCAGACTGCCTTGGTTGACTTTTATCATTGAAAAACTCATCAGCTTAAATGTTAACCCATACATCACAAGATGGGTTGCAACTGGCTGAGAGTGACAGAACACGTCAGTCAGAGTTGCTGCATGTCAGACTCAAAGCCTGCCTGTCAAGTGGTGTACCGGATAACTGGTGCCAGAGCCATGGCCCTAAAAAGTTAAATGAAATGCATAGTCATAACCCTTCGAAAAACAAGGTTACCTGTTACCCAAATAGGTGGCAATCCACTGAGTACCGAAGAAGTAGGGACCGTTATGACCCCCAGGTTGATAGTAGTGTTCTGTGATTCGGTCATCTGTAGCTAGTAAAGCTAAAGGAATTAAAGGATGCTGCAGGCCTTCCTTCTCATTCAATTCAAGGGAGAAGGGGTCATCCTTCTCTCACTCTCATCACTCATCAGACCAATGATTGAGTACAATGCCCCTACGGAATGTATCTGACCCGACATCTGCAGCAGCTGGAGAGGCCACAAAAAGGTGGCAACAAAAAAAAAGGAAAAAAAGTCAAAAACATCTGTCTACAACTCCAACAAACCCTGAAGCCTAGAACCCAGTTTCCGGTGAACAGAGTTTACTTCAGTGTACACGCCCCCTTGCTTCAACATACAACCATGTGTCAAGGATGAGATTTCACAAAAAGAGAAAATCCTAAAAGAGCCACAAGGAGGATAGATTCATCACCCAAAGACTCTATGTGGTGGAATAAAAAACCCGTATGTGAGGCCAGAGCACCACCTGGCCTTGTTCAGAAAAATTGACCAATGGATGGGGGAGATGCAGATATACCCCCAGGATTACCTCAGTGTCACTGCTCAACAGAACAGCAAAATAATAGCCTAGTATGAACCTATGAACCTATGAACCTATGAACCTATGAACATTCTCACAGACCGTAAACCAACCTGTCAGCCACAATAACTCTAGACAAAGCAAAAAATGATCATAGAACAAAGGCATACCATCAGGGATAGTTGTAAACGCTGCCGGTATACACAATACTAAAATAACAGGGTTTGCATTAGTATACACTAAAACAACAGCTTTACATCTGCAACATTCTCACAGCCAATAACTCCCCTCCCAACCTCTCAGCACAGTAATTCTGGGCACAGCAAAAAATTATCGTAGAACAAAGGTGTAGGATCAGGCATAGTTGTAAACATTGCCGGTATACACAAAACATACTAGCAGAACAGGGTTTGCAATGGTATACATTAAGAGACTCCAGAAATAATGAGTGTATCACCATTTAAAAATGGACAATAAAACTTTTATTAAACAGACAAACTAATGACTCAGTTAACGGACAAGCGCTTTCGGCATAAAGCCTTCTTCAGATCCTAAAAACAAATCCTGAGTTTCCTTATTTAAAATACCTCCGGACAGTCATATTGAAGTATTGCCCAAGGGATAGATTCCATGGTGAACCAAGAAAAAGTCCAATTAAAAACAAGAGTATATTAATCCTTCTTAGATAGCCAATCAAATCAAGAGATTTACGATGAACCTTGTTTCATAGCGTATCATCTTCATCCATAGTTAGCCTATATTTAAATATCCACAGTTTGTGCGCCAAACTTCAGAGCACCAATAGAATCAGAGAACCATCACACACATCTTTTGCAGCCTATAGAGAGGTGGCTCTTAGTTCAAAATTAATCTCCATCAACTTTAGGGAGGTAGATCGTTCTTCCTCCTTGAATATCCAATAGCAGGCTAAAATTATGACCAGCCTTTACTCTCTCACTTATTGGAGTCTTCAACTCCTGCACCTTAGTCAAAGCACTTTAAACCATTTGTAGGATTTGGAATCTTCTACTTGATAAAATAAGGCAATGTACGCATCTTTTCTCATAGAGCAGCTACATAGCTTCGTACTAAAAGTCCTGTTCAGCTAAGGATTACCAAAAAATCAATTGGAACCTTTAAATTAGAGTCTGATCAATGCCAAAATTCTTTATGCGTTTGCCATAATTATCCACTATTACTTATTACATACTTCCATGGTGGTGGTGCTGCAGTAGCATTGTCGCCTCACAGTAAGACATTGTCCTGTTCGATTCTCAGCTAGAGCGTCTTCTGTGTGGAGACATGCGTGAATGGGCGTACCTTTGTTGAAGGTTGTGCATCACGGCCGGCAACTCGTCACGTAAAAATCTACTGCCAATCATTAGCGGACCAGAGTTCCACTGTGGCGACCCCTAACCGGGGAAAGCCGAAAGACACAACAACTTATTACATACTTCCAAGGCATAGCATTCTTCTTTTGTTCATATAGTAGAACGACTCATATTCACTGCTTGGTCTACATCTTAGTCAACCAATGATAGATTAAAATCATGACGAGCCTTCATTTTCTGGCCTATGATAGCTATTCATTGCTTCCCTGCATTGAATCAGATAAAGACTTCAATCCTCCAATGAAAATTAACTGAGCGGTACACTCCTCCTCACTTACCTATCATCATAAAGCTCTGTGTCTTAAAAGTCACAGTCCTTATTCATCAAAAAGTCCAGGGAAAGCAATAAAAGTCTTCGATTCACGATCAAATTACTGCCAGAAAAGACTGTTACAAATCCCTTTTTGGGTTTGACATGGTTCTCTATTCATGTTACATCTCCGTGTGTCAGTCTGCATAATACAGCTTCGTAACTCAAAGAATGAGTCATAATTCTTCAATAGGATCAACAGAACAGGACACTCCTCTTTTTTCAGCCTATTGTAAGGCTACACTATCTTTTGATACTTAATCTCCATTCTTTAAGGAAGGGTTTCAGGGGAACAATGCCATTAAGTCCAGGTGGAGAGTCAGCCCTTAAATTCATACTCCATCTTGCTTCTTCTACCTTGGTTTTATTAACTAGATCTCCTTGACATAAAGTCTGTTTTATCATAGATATGACCATGAATTTGAATAAATGTCCTGGTTTATCATGAACATGAATATACAAAGCATTAGTCTCCACTTTGTTCCTGATATCCGACTGATGTTTAAATATACGTTCTTTCAACATCCAGTTCATCTTACCTACATAGTAAGAAGAGCAGAGGATACAGGTAGCAATGTAGACTACATTTTTACTGGTACAATTATCATTACTGTGGAACTTATAACGTAGTCCAGTCTTCGTATGGGTAAAGTTGCTATTGGTGTTAATCATATTACAGGCCTTGCATGAGCCACATTTATGAGTGCCTGTGTAAGATTTTGAACCCTTCAATTCCTTATGGGTTCCATTATTATTGCACAAGATCCGTTTTAGATTCTTTTTGTTTGTAAACGCAAATCAAGGTGTGTCACCAACTATTTCTCTGATCCTAAGGTCTGATTTTAAAATAGGCCAATATTTCTTGATGGTATCACAGACTAAGGAATTATCTGTGCTATATGTGATTTTGATGTTGATCAATACTCAGTGATGTATAAGAAAACCACAAATTTTATGAAGAACAAACCAAAAATATAAAGCAAAAATCTGGATATTCTTAAAATCTGGGCAGTTCCAGTGTGTGCCTAACGCTGATAATCAACAGAACTTACCCAACAGACCCCATATTATGGCAAAGCCAATCAGGAAACTAGCTTGCTTCCTTGACTGCTGCAGCCAATCAGATAACTTGCTTAACTGAAGTGGACCTGATTGAGTGCAGCTTATAAGTAAAGCAAGGGACCTGATTGGTTGCAGCAGTCAAGGAAGCAAGTTCTTTCAGGGGGGGAAAAAAAGCAGAATCGCGCAATGGTGCTAAACAGCCAAATGAATGAAGCACCAAGCAAGGAGTGGAGGAGATGGAGAAACCCACAGCTGCTTCATATGGGGGACCTCATATGTGAGGAGATAATTGAGGGCTTCCCGCGGCCGCAGGTTCAGCGGGTCCCTAACGTCAGCTATGAGAATTGGTGAGGATGGTCAAAGTAAATGTTACTTCTAGTGATAGTCATGATAAAGTTCATATTCTGTAATATTGATACCTTTAATTATTCACATTGGGAAGTTTGGATTTCATGCATTTATGTCAAATCTTCCATTCCTTCTGATAATATTTTGAATTGTCAGTAGCTAGAAGTCAGATCTTAGATGTGCCAGTCCCCAGTTCGTTTAGTTATGACCATCATAATGAGAACATTGGCTCACATTGCTGAGTGGATGATTGAAGATAGTCATATGATACCTGTCCCTTTTATACAGCTTCTCATGCCACTGTGAACTCCATACATTATCACATGGTGATGCAGGAATTGATGTTCAGTGTTTTCCTATCAGTTTTCTTCCTATAGGGCATTCTGAACTTTAGCAGAAGTAATAAAAGATTTGTGAAATGCATAACGCCAAAACTAACACGAGTGAAAAACTGATTATACAAATACTACATAACATTGAAAATATTGCATGGTAGAGCCACAGATCTAGTCTATTAGCCAGTCCATTAGGGGCCAATTGTAGGTGTAATCTTTAGAAAGGTGGGCACATAGTGACATGTCGCATAACTTTATGATGGAGGTAATACATTAATTTGTCATGTCAAATGCCATCTCTGGGGGGATAAAAGAAAAAATACTAATACTTTTTACCACACAGTGAGGTTTCATTACATTAACTTGACTAACCTATAAAATACAAAATCAATGAGTCTTCTAGCTGCTACACAGTTGATGCATTTTTGAAACAAATCAAACAAATCTTACCTTGCTAAGGTTCTATTTGTGAATCTAAAATTGCACCACTCATTTTACAAAACTTAATTAGTTTAAAGTGGACAAACAATTCAACCACTAGCCTAATTACAGTAGAGACAGACCACAGCATCATGCTGTCAAGTAAATGCATAGGATGGCCTGTTTATACACTAAATATCGTATGTTTCCAAAAGAAAGAGTAAAACATGCAAAAGATCCTCCATCATTCTAAATCAGAATACCCTGCTAACGAGAAAAAGTGGTTAAATAGAGTTCTTTATCAGATCAGGTCTGTCTCTAATTGTGCTCTCCCAGGTTACGATTGTGAACAATTTCACTATATCTTTTCAGTAGCCTCTGTTTCCTCTGTGGTGATTTTGAGAGGCCTAAATTCCGATCCTTCTTGATTGTCTTCATTTTCTGTACTAGCTTCTCATATTGAGTCTCTTTTAATTTAATTTAGTTTCATTAATATGCATTGCTTTGGTGTTGTTTTCTTAGATTTCTTTCTTTCCTTATGTGTTGGTTTGGCTGGCTCTTTGCCCACTCTTCTTTTCTTTTTTTTTTTTTTTTTTGCTGCAGGCACTTGGCGAGATATGATGTCAATATTTTATTACTCAAAATGCTTACAGTGGTATTCCTGACTGCTTCAACATATGTGGAAGAAGCATTTTTCTCTCAGACCCTAAAAAAGTCTTTTACCTCCTCATTGGAAATGAAAGCAGAGGTGTGCATTATCTTAGACAAAAATAGTGTAGAGGGAAAGCATACATTCACACTAAATCTCATCTGCTTGAATTCTGTCAAACTGGGATCATTGCTTCCCTTTTGCATGCAATACTGAACCATAATAAGGAGTTACTCATACATGATAGCTACTATTAAAATGCTGTTCTCGAGGTCCCCTGCTCTTCTTAACACAGCTTCCCTATCATTATACTCAAGAAATTGTACATTAAATTGTCTCTGAAGGTTAAGTTGCACTTCTGGTGTTATCCTGAGCTCAACAATCAGGGGCTCTTGAACCATCTAAATCTCTTTTTAAATGAAATGTAGTGCATTATTACCTTTTATGTTTTCTGGGAGGCTGAGAATCCAGAGGTTATTCTGGTGGTCCCTGTCATCAGTTTCACCCACCTTTGACTTGCAATTTTACAGGTCCTGAATGCAGTGAGCATGCATGGCTGTTATGGTATACTGACCCAGTAAGTCCAGTTGCTGCTGGTTGACAGCTGCTTAATTAGAGTAACATAATTTGTTGTTTGTATTTAACTGCTGAGCATTAAGAGCACTATTCTGATAGTGGTTCCAAAGCTGTTTTGATAAATCTAAACTTACCTGTCACATGTAATGAATGAGAGGCCATGCTGTCAGGTGAATCTGCCTCATTGAGGAGAAAATTTTAGTCACCAAACCTTTGTGATAACAGTATTATATAAGCACGCCTGATATAGTAGGCTGACCTACTTAATATAGTCTGCACCCCAAAGATTTGAAAATTGCTTCTGTATAAAAAGTAAATAAATATAATAAAAAAATTAAAAAAAAAATAAAACAAAACAAAAAAAAAAAAACTTTAGTGGTCCGTAGTTGGAGGAAATAATGAATGACCATCAGCCCTCACTCTGTACTCAATCTCCTACAGATTTCTCCATGGAGATCTGTGTCAAGCATTTTGAGCTATGAAAGATCCAACCCTATTTGTCATTCTAGTCCTTTGCAGAACTAATGGTACCTCAAATACTCAGTTGAAATAATTAGCCTTCATCAGCAGATAAATATGTCACATTGACATTGAAATTCATATACCAATATATTCATCACCTCCGGATCAAACTTCCACTGCTTGTCAGGCACCCTTGCCTCTTTCAAGGTAAACTAGATAATTGGTTGGGCATCCTCAGATTATCCCTTTGTCTTGCCCTCTTTGTGGCTAGAGGAAACTTTTGAATAGGGTTTTTGCCTAGACTTGAAATGGTTTGCAAACAGCTTGCCAAGTATTTACCTATGAATTATTCTCTTTCTCTGTGTATGTACCCTAGCACACAACACATAACACAAACTTTGTAAATAAGATAATTTTAAAGAGAAATGCTAAAGAAGAGTTTATTATACTGAATTCATGTATATAGTTTATATTTAATCTCAGTAACCTCACTCTGTTATTGAGTGCTGTGGTTGAGCCAGCCATTTAAAGTCAAACAACACAATGCAGATTAATATCTTGTATTTGCTTTTTGTCTGTTGATTTTTATGAAGTATCCACTTCTATAAGTGGTGTTTATGAAATGTGGTTTAAAGTGGTTGTTGTTATATACAAATGATAAAACATATATCACTTGACTACTGCAATGGTATTTTACTGGAGGGAGCTAGACTTCACCTGTTAGTTTTTTTCAGAGCTTTCAGAAGACATTGCAGAAATTAACACTAGTTATTATTGTTGATTTTAATTTGGCAAAAAAACTAAGTTATATTACATTTTGAGTGACAGATTCATTAAGCTCTCTCATTATAGACTCAGACTTGTACCATTGTATTAGTTACTAGGTGTTGAATTAATTACAGTGCTTTTTAAGAAGCTTACTAGTTGTATAGTCTGCAAGACTTTTCACTCAGTTTCTGAGATATTAGGATGCTTTTCATTAAACTGTGAGCTTCAACTTCATTCATTGGCAACAAATTGCACTAGCAGTCTTCTCAGGTCTTGGATTTCACATCTAAGATAACAACAGTACTTACATTTTTTTGTTCTATTTCTGTCTTCAAGTTGATTGCAAATGTTGAAATTCTAACAGTCTGCAAATTGTTGTGAATTAGAGAAAATTAACCACGGGACACCATACAGGTATTGGGAGAATAAGTGCTTAGTCTGTTAGAACTCAAGCTTATGCAGACCACAGGGAAATGGATAGTTTTCCTAAGCAAAATGATTATTTCCCATAATATGTTATGTTTCTTCTCCATGCTGCAACTCCTACTTTGGCGTTCTTATTGAACAGATGTGCAAATTTTGTTTTGCAAGTGACTGGCCAGTCTGTGGTCCATGCAGTTGTTTCCTGGTTGCTAGTTTGTGCAGAATGTATGATAGTTTGTTTCTGGAGTCTCTGTTTAAAGAATTCTTAGGTTCATAGGTAGGTACTAGGCTATCTGCCCGAAGGCATTTATAAGCCTAGCTGGAATGTGTTGGCTTTCGCCGCCCCCTTAGATTAGTTCCCTGTGCCTCTGTCCTGCAGAGCCATTGAAGTGATCCCTGGGGTAAACTTTCTGTTTCCCATCCACTCGTCAAGGTTTCTCTTGAAGAGGGTTAGCGAGGAGCTCTGCCTAATGTAGATTGGAATTATGTTCCAGAGCATGGGAAGTCTCTGGGACAGGAATCTATCCCTCCAGCACATCCTATTTATTGTTGTGGTGAGGTTTAGATCCATGGAGCATGTGGCTAGAGGGGATATGGTTTTCTTTAGGTGGAGCATGTTCATCAATTCTGGGTTGGACATGACCTTGTATGTCAGGCAGAGACTGACAGGAATTGATGGCAGACATAAAACTATCAGTACCTTGGCATACTTGGGAACAATGAGCATTTCTGTTTATTATTTTACTTTTGTTTATTTATTATCAGAATGAAACTTACTAGCAAAATGCCTTTTCTTAGGGGAGCTAAGGTACACTGCTCTTGTTAAGTGACTTGCAGAGAGAGACACACAGTATGGCAGTGGAGACCAAAATAATCAAACCCAGGGCAACAGGATGTAGCTGATTGACCTCACATAGCCATGCTCCTTTCTGCTGTATCTTTACTAGTTATTGGGATTGCAACTAGGAAGATTTTAATGTGCTGTAGAAGATGCTTAGATTTTTTTTCTTTTGCAATGCAGGAGAAAAACAAGTATTAAATGCGTGTGGTTGGTAAAGCCTAAATCCATAATGTGTCACAATGATGCTCCGTAAGTGTCATCTGTAGAGGCAGCTCCCTTTGACAAAGTGATCAGCATTTTCAACAGATGACTTTTTACAGTACAGGAGGTGATACAGGGGTAGAAATAATTTACTCATGAACTGCAGCAAAGAACTAGCACTGAGAAACTGGCATGTGGAGCTCCCGCATTGCAGGAGAATATTGATGTTTCCAACCTTTAGAGTATTGGTACCAAAGGAGACCTGTGAAGGTTTCTATTATCTGTCCCTCAGGCGAGACAAAAAACGTAATCTCATGATATTCTAATTTATGTTAAGCATAGGATTTACTCAACAGTAAAATATAGTGCTGGTTCATTGTTTTGAGAGATTGTTCCTCCCAGGCAAAATACTAGTTATTTGCACATTCATTGAAAGCATATATTTTTCTGCCTCTTCCTTTTTGTGTCTTTAACTGAAGTTACTAGAGAAGTTACTTGTGCGTTTATATTTATCCTAAACTATCTACAGAAAGTTGTTTTTCCTACAGCCTTGTGGTAAAATGGCTTTACTTGTTGACTATTTGCAGATATTCCACAATTTAATCCTGTAATTAAAACTTTAGATATATATTTCTGTATTAAACAGGCCCAGATTATGAGCAGTATTCACAAACAAATTGAACAGTGATAATAAAAAATCATAGTAATAATGGTGATATTGATGATAGTAATAATAATAAGTGTGCAGCATGCACTCACACTAGGAATAGCCCCTTCCACACAGGCACAGACCAGAAGCAGGTTGTAGTCCTGTATTGCACTGTAGTCAGACCAAATGCTCAACAGAAAATATATGTAATTACTGTATAATGACATGCAGGTGAAAAAGAGTATGGTAATGAGGTCCTAATCATATTTAAATGTGTGTGAGATGAACTTAGTCAGGACTCATTAACCTCAAACTTCACAGTTGATCTCAAGAGCCACCTTTGTATTAGTAGCCAACTGTGTCACATTATGGCATCAGGCACCTCCGCATGGCTAGGAAATGCTGGGAATACCCACTGTAAATGCACTGCACTCACCCACACCTGCATATCAGTATCCAGCTATGGCACATGATGGCATCAGGCAGGTCTGCATGGCTAGGAAATGGTGGGAATGCCCACTGTAAATGCACTGCACTCATCCACACTTGCCTATCAGTAGCCAGCTGTGACACATGATGGCATCAGGCAGCTCTGCATGGCTAGGAAATGGTAGGAATACTCACTGTAAATGCACTGCACTCATCCACACCTGCATGTCAGTATCCAGCTGTGACACATGATGGCATCAGGCAGCTCTGCATGGCTAGGAAATGGTGAGAAAACTCACTGTAAATGCACTGCACTCATCCACACCTTCATATCAGTAGCCAGCTATGACATATGATGGCATCAGGCACCTCTGCTTGGGTAGGAAATGGTGAATATCCACTGTAAATGCACTGCACTCATCCACAGCTGCAGCTGTTGAAGAGGCTTTACTTGTGATAGAAGTTGAGCCTTCCCCTCTGGGGACAGTGCGTGCCCTTGAGCATATCTCTGAGATGACTGCACCTTCAACCTGTACTGTAAGTACATGCTCACATAGGATACAGACAAATAGTGCCACTATGTTATCAGATTTTGACTAAGGTAGTGCCTTGCCATCACGATAAGCTGTGCAGATGTAAAAATGGGTCTGTTGGCCTGCTTCAGCCTCTACAGGTGTTACTATAGTAGTGGTCTGACCAGTGAATACACAACAAAAGACAGACCAGAATGAGTATATGTACTGGCCCCAAAACTGTGCCCCATGGCATGTACATTTAGGGTGTCGTGGAATGTGAACTTTTCCTTTCCAGCCTATATCCTGCTGCCATCTTGATATGGCTGGTCACTTGATGTTCATGGTTTGGTGAACCTTCATTCTCTGTGTACCGTTCTACTGTAAAGAAATCTGCTGAATGTGGTACTAACCTGATGTGTTTCCACTGATACTGTTAAGGCAGTGGCTACTCTTCCTGGAATTGTTGCTGAACCACTGTCCATCCGTAAGGATACAAGAAACTCTATTCAGTCTGTCAACCTACTGATTTCCAGGTGTTTTTTCTAGTGTCTAACCCCTCAGCTGCTGTTTAATTTGCCTTTGCTTTGGTATGGCATACCATATTATAACAATGTCATAAGCATCTTACCAATATGCAGTTGCATCCTACCTTAGCATTTGTGTCCTCATTGACCACTGTCTGCCACATTGGTCCCTTTAAAGGCTGGTCATCACCTCCTTTCCTTAAAAGGCACTGCCCATGTACTCTAAGTGTCATTATCTTATTTTCTACAGAGCTGAAATTGCCAGATTTGTGCCATGTACCTTGTCCTCCAGACATGCAGGTACCTCTGAACAGATGATATAAAACTATAGATTGTGTACTGTGAGGAGTGTTGGGATGAGAACTACCTCAAAAGAGGTGCCATGCTATGATAACACAGACAGGTGTGTTTGTGAGGTATGCAGTATAATAGATGGTGCCATATTGTGGTAACACAGACAGGTGTGTGTGTGGGGGGTATGTGATATGATAGATGGCACCATACTATGATAACAGACAGATGTGTGTGTGTGTGTGTGTGTGTGTGTGTGTGTGTGTGTGTGTGTGTGTGTGTGTGTGTGTGTGTGTTGGGTTGATATGTAATATGATAGATGGTGCCGTACAATGATAACACAGACAGGTGTGTGTGTGTGTGTGTGGGGTATATGATATGATAGATGGTGCCATACTATGGTAACACAGACAGGTGTGTGTGTGGGGGGTATGTGATATGATAGATGTTGCCATACTATGGTAACACAGACAGGTGTGGGTGTGGGGGGGTATGTGGTATGATAGATGGTGCCATGCTATGATAACACAGACAAGTGTGTGTGTGTGTGTGTGGGGGGGGGTATGTCATATGATAGATGGTGCCATACTATGATAACACAGACAGGTATGTATGTGGGGGGTATGTGATATGATAGATGATGCCATACTATGATAACACAGACAGGTGTGTGTGGGGGGTATGTGATATGATAGATGGTGCCATACTATGGTAACACAGACAGGTGTGTGTGTGTGTGTGTGTGTGTGGGGGTATGTCATATGATAGATGGTGCCATACTATGATAACACAGACAGGTATGTATGTGGGGGGTATGTGATATGATAGATGATGCCATACTATGATAACACAGACAGGTGTGTGTGGGGGGTATGTGATATGATAGATGGTGCCATACTATGGTAACACAGACAGGTGTGTGTGTGTGTGTGTGTGTGTGGGGGGTATGTCATATGATAGATGGTGCCATACTATGATAACACAGACAGGTATGTATGTGGGGGGTATGTGATATGATAGATGATGCCATACTATGATAACACAGACAGGTGTGTGTGGGGGGTATGTGATATGATAGATGGTGCCATACTATGGTAACACAGACAGGTGTGTGTGTGTGTGTGTGTGGGGGGGTATGTCATATGATAGATGTTGCCGTACAATGATAACACAGACAGGTGTGTGTGTGTGTGTGGGGTATGTGATATGATAGATGTTGCCATACTATGGTAACACAGACAGGTGTGGGTGTGGAGGGGTATGTGGTATGATAGATGGTGCCATACTATGGTAACACAGACAGGTGTGTGTGGGGGGTATGTGATATGATAGATGGTGCCATACTATGATAACACAGACGGGTATGTATGTGGGGGGTATGTGATATGATAGATGATGCCATACTATGATAACACAGACAGGTGTGTGTGGGGGGTATGTGATATGATAGATGGTGCCATACTATGGTAACACAGACAGGTGTGTGTGTGTGTGGGGGGGGGTATCTGATATGATAGATGGTGCCATACTATGGTAACACAGACAGGTGTGTGTGGGGGGTATGTGATATGGTAGATGCTAATGGTACCATACTGTGTTAACACAGACAAGTGTTTATGTGGGGGGTATGTGATATGATAGATGTAGGTGTAGGCTTGGGAATACATACAGCCAGGTAATTCTACCACTTTTTGATACATATGCACTGCCTACAGGGCTCATCCTATTTGTTAGGACCAATAGGTATGTATAGGATAAGGTGATCAGCCATGCTTCCTGCATTAAAAGATACCATCGGAAATAGCAATGACACAGCCGTATCTCAGTACAGTAATGGGTGTCCTTGTGTGAGGCAATAGGAATGCTCTATTCACACCATAGGCCAGCATGTAGATTGGACAGACTATGCCCTCTTAAGAACAGTTATAGGCATGTATAGTTCCTGGATGTCCTGATATCATAGGCAGTGTTGTTTCCCTGGCAGTGTGCACACATTAAATGCATGCACATGGACATACTCACATTGCTTGCATACTCTAGCATGGCATCCTCTGCACAAGTGCACATTTTATACATGTAGACCGACACAGCTTAGTATATTCTTTCAGAGTACTGTATGCCTCCTTCAGAGTGCATCTAGGTTCAGGCGATGTTCCTTGCCCTCATAATACCACTGCCTAGCTAACAAAGATAGCTTCTCAAATCTGCACAACCTTGCATACAAAATGGCAGGGGACCACTAAGACAATATGAGTTCAAACCTGTTTTCATTACACGCAGGCCAGGAAGCATGAATGTCTGTGAATTATTTTAGTTTGCTGCCACACATCTGTGACTCAACATGCAGCTTGCTATGCTCCCCTTGTATGTCAGTTTCTGTTAGCACCCATGGGAGAGCTCCTACATGATGCATGAAAAACAGTAAGATTATAGCTATCTTCTCAGAGCTATTGCAAGAAGATAGTTCTGAGGGTTCTGTAGTGAGATATGAGTGCAGCATGGTAATGAAATATGGACCCAAAAGTTGTCGTATTAAAACTGTATTAGAATTTAATTGGAATATGTTACACATTGACTTTGACCGTAGAAAATATTTGGTTGACAAGCCATGGTTTTGTTTTAAAAGACACAATAACCTCAAGGAAAAAATGGAGACGGAAGGTTCAATATTAAAATCTAATCATCCTGAATGGAAGTATGGGACTAAGATGTGCGGAGCTTGTAAGCAGTGCAACTTCATATTTGAAAGTGACATTACAGAGCTACCAAGTTTAAAGTACAATTTTTGATTCCTCCAGGGGTATAATTGTAAGACATTAGGAGGAGCATATTTGGCATTTTGTGATTTTTGCCATTGTTTTTATGTTGGTAAGTTGGAATGCTCCCTTAATAAGCTTATATATGAGCACCTTTATGATTTACTAATGCTCATAGGTTCATAGGTTAATACTAAGCTATAACTGCCCTTGAGAGCCATTGTAAGCCTAGCCAATTGTCCCTTGTGAGACTCAAACCCTGCACCTTGTGTTTGTAAGGCAAACACCTTAACCATTAGGCCACCCTCCCAACCCATAGATGCAACATAGCTTGTGAAGGAAACAAAAAGTTTATTTATTTATTTATTTATTTTCTGTTGGAACAGGTGGTTAAAACACCAAGGAATGGCCCTTGGGAATATACCCTCGAATACAGGGAGCTTTTATGGCAGGTTAGGCTGGATGCTAGTGTAAAACCTGTTGTATCAGGAGCTTTTCTCCCCAGGCCTCCGCTGAAAAAGGACATGTGTCCAGTCGGACTTTCCCAGTAATCAAATGTAAAATAAATAAATGAAGCTATATCACTAGCTAGTTTATTAAAATTATGGGTAGCCAAATTATAATACAAGAAATATAGTCATATATTTTTATAATGTGAAGTGATAGATTTACTATTTTATTATTTAACTTTTTGTTTTAATATCTTAACTAAAAATTCAGTTGTTTTTATCCTCAGATAATAGCAACAAATATTTGACTTTTATAATATTGTGGGCAGGATAGTTTTTTAAATGTGAATGTTCAAAACAAAATTCACAGCAGCTTCCAAATAAAACTTGTAATCCACAAAATGAAGCAGCTTTTCAGGCAAAACAATGTGCTGTGTTTCTGTGGAATAAGGTGAACTGAAGTGTGCTGAGCCATCTGTGGGTTTTTTTCACAATTTTCTAAGCTTGCCCTGCTCAGGGCTTTATTGTTTTGCCTGAAAAGCTACTTCATTTTGTGGATTAAATGTGAATGTTTCTTTAAATAGTGTTTTTTTTTTAATAATGTTATTGCTGTGCTAATATTTCAATGTGTTTTCCCTGTTCATAGGTGATTTTGAATAACTTTTAGCCATATAAAATGTTTGGTGCTACTAATTCTTTAGTTTTGATGAAGTCCCAATGTGTAAGGATGGAACACTTAATTTGTTACAATAAAAAATAAAAAAGTTATCTATATTTACTCAGGTCTGCTCTTTCTATGAGTAAAGCAAGACTGTAACTGTGCTGCCTACCACCGGAGGCAACAATGATATGTGGTCAGCCACGGTTAATTCCCCTCATAAATGCTGATTTGTTTTAAATATATTTTGTGTAACATCAGTGTAAATATGGCAGACTTCCCATTGTGCCTCCTCATTAAAGGTTTGGATGATGGATGTAGTCAGTAAATATTTGCAGGTTGCTGTGTATTTGCTTAGGATGTGGCTGAGAAGCATGCGTGAGATGACGCTGATAGTGTTTTGCCAGAGGTAGGGCCTTACTCCTCATTGGGGATTTAGCTCTCATCCACTGCCAGAAGTAGCCCATCCACAGACACAGCAGGTAGTGGAGGATGTGGTGGATAATTGAGTTGGCATAGATATGACCTGGAAGGACAGCTTCTGGGTGCAGATTGCAGATTCCCTCATCCAATCAGCCCATACCTTTTGGTCATGGGGAGGGTGTACAGCCCATTTAATTGGTGGGCCGTTATATTGTGATGGATCCCAGTATTATTCCTCCAAGCCAGAGCAGCACATGGCATACTGCTTCTTGTATTCTATGCTGTCTCGAGCCATGTATGATTCTTTCCTCTAATTTCATGCCCTATATCCTGTGCATTGTCTAATCTTGCCATCACCATTTTTCTACCCTTTGTTTTCATCCACTGCTTCCCCATCCTAGGGTGTACACCTCCATCCCATTTGTCTATAGCACTATAACTGTATCTGTCACTACACAGCTTCCTACCCACTTTCCCTTTTCACCTTTCTCCCACTTCCATTCTAAATATATAATTAAATAAGTGGGTCCCTATTCCTTCCTCCCTTCATGTACACTCCTGTATGTAATCCTTTTGTGTGACCATTTTCCTTCTTTCCTGTAAACAACTTTCCTTAACTTTTAAACATTTGACAAGTGTCCAAATTTGGAGACACCACAGCAGTGCAGTTGCAAATGCTGTATGGTTACATAGCTGTCTGTGGTGCTTTGTGCTGTCCTTGCAAGGAAAACTCTGTCACAGACAGTCTAGCTAATACAAAAATTGCATTATGTTTGAGAAGTAAGCATTTATGAGTTTATATTTTCTGTTCTTGTGAGACTGGGTCTTGCATTTATGTGTATGAATTTCACAACATGGCTGTAAGTGCTTGCATAGTTTCACTGCACAGACATGTCCCTGCAAAACCGTAGCTAGGTCATCTGGCTCCTCATGCAGTTCCACAAATTGTAATCACCCTCAACTGAAAGTTGAAAAAAAAAGAATTCTCAAAGTTGAAGAGCAAGAAAAAATACTCTTCTGTGTGAAGTTCCTACCCACAAATGTAACAAGCAGACTTTTTGTTGTTGTTGTGGCTTTCGGCTTTTACCGGTTAGGGATCGCCACAGCGGAACTCCAGTCCGCTAATGATTGGCAGTTGATTTTTACATACTGAGTTGCCAGCCCTGACGCACAACCTTCAATGAAAGTACGCCCATTCCATGCAGAAGACGCTCTAACTGAGAGTCGAACTGGACAGCGTCTTACTGTGAGGCGACAACACTACTGCAGCACCACCACCGCAGATAAATGTAACAAGCAGACGGCTACATTTAAATCATCACCACCGCGGATAAATGTAACAAGCAGACGACTACATTTAAATCATCACCACCGCGGATAAATGTAACAAGCAGACGGCTACATTTAAATCATCACCACCGCGGATAAATGTAACAAGCAGACGGCTACATTTAAATCATCACCACCGCGGATAAATGTAACAAGCAGACGGCTACATTTAAATCATCACCACCGCGGATAAATGTAACAAGCAGACTGCTACATTTAAATCATCACACATTAAGAGTTTGTGCTTCATCTTTGATCATAGATGTAGTATCATAATTCATTTAGGAAGCTGTGATACTCTACTGACTGCAGAAAGCTATGTCAGTACTGCATTCCCACACCATAAGAACCTGTCCATATTGTCCTGTAACAGCTTGTACTTGGGGCAGCCCTGCCCTAGTTATGGCTTTACTTGCAAAGTTGCAACACTCCTCATTTTCATACCCTGACATGCATTTGGCTGCATATGTGTGTTGCAAGCCTTGCTTTGGAAATTTTGTATTTCCCTCTGCTGTGCAGCACTGTTTGTCAGTCCAAGGCTTGTACCTAAGTGCAAGGTTTCTCTATGCATCTCAGCAAAAGGGTGCTGCTGAGTCATCCTGACATTTTAGATTTTGGTTGTGATTGCATTTTTTATTTTAATTAGTTATACAGTTAACTATTTCTTTTACTGTAGTATCCATCTAGGAAGAGCCCATTTACAGTAGACACCAAGGGAGAAAAAACTCCAGACAGACAATATTATACATATTTATTTATCCTAATTATGGATTTATTTATCCTAAGAGTTGACACTGATAAAGGGATGTGTTAAAAACATTTATCTGACAAAGAGAATGTAGATATTTTATGTGTACTGTGCATGCATCATTTACTGGTTTGTCAGTCAGTACTTTGTATAATCAGTCGCTATAACTTCATCCCATTCAGAAAAAAATTAAATTGTTGAAATTGCAAAGACCACAATGTGATTCTCGGAATAGTGAGACTGAAAGTGTATCTGAGACTGTAGTACCTTGGAGCATGCCCCCTTTTCCAAGGTAGTGTGACCTTGCACTTAGTTAACATAAGTAACTAAATGTGGGTGACCGCCTGCAATGTAATAACAATGCCAGGGGGTACAGAGAGGTGACGTCTGTATGCAAAAGTACTTTAATGGTATATGTGATGACCCACCACTGGACCAGTAATCAAGGAGCCTCAATCCTCAACAGTGGCAGGATAACAGGGACACACACAGTATTTCCAGATGAAGCTCTCTGCATTAAGTGCAATTTCCCTTACGAGCACACAGAGACCACAGTCAGTCCAGGGATGATTTCTCCCTCTTTCTCCAGTTCCCCAATAAGACTTCCTACTGTCACAGCTATAGAGATGAGATTTAGGCTGAGTGGCCAAGCCAAGACCTCCAACAGTCTCCTTGTCCAACGAACGCTTCATGTCCCTGCCCAAGTAGCTGACACACATACTCTTTGAAGTTTGCTTTACACACACACACACACACACACACACACACACACACACACACACACACCTGGGAAAGGTTGGCACAGGTTTACTAGCTATGCCCCATTTTGCCCAGACTATAAAGTAGTTATCACTGCCACCAGCCAACTTCTTATCAGCTACTTTAAGGCCCTTAACAAAGGGTGTCCAGTCTTACTGTGTAATATTAATATTAATACAAATGTTTGACCAAGTGCAAGGCTATTATGAGTGGCCCACACAATGTCACCAAAAAAATATGCAAGTACTCTCAAAATGTGAATATCTCTAGACAGATCAGCCACAATGACAGATTTAAATATATTTAATAATAAATAATAAAAGAACAAATACTCAGTATATATTCACAGTGAGATCAGAGTTCAAAATCACAGGAAATATTTAAAACAACATTGCAGGACAGTCTCAAATAAATAAAGACAAATATCTAAACTAAGTTTTGCTATATTCCTAACTATATCTAAGAGAATTATACTATTCCCTATAAACTTACTTCATACAGAGCAAAGCAGATGTTATGATGAATGGTTCTTGTCAGGTCCAAGACAGAATGCCAAATGCTCTGTCTCACTAAGAGGCTTCTCAAATTAATATCTCAAATATTACTGCTGTGTTAGCTTGTAGAATGAGATAATTTCTTGTCATCTGACCCTATCCCAGGTGAAATACCCCACTGCTGGAAGCTTGGCAGTATTTAGCATCTACCTGTGAAAATACATAGACCTCAGATCTTTGGCAGATGCTGGAAGTCATAAAACAATTACATTCCTCCATGTTTTCAGAACTAGCAATTATTTCACTCTGAAGACAATACAGAATGCTTCTCAGCACCGACTCTGTGTCTCTAGCTGCCTTGAAAACTGAAGGATACCGTCTTTTATTGTGTAGCCATAAAGCAATTTAATTTCAGCTATTTCTGAAGTTAATCTCCTGTATTCCAGTTTCCACTGTTAAAATATATACATTTAAATAGTTACAAACATACACTGTTGGAGACTGTGTTCTGGCTGGTGTGATTCTCAAACAATCTGGAAATATATCGCTGATTGATAAGTATATTTCTTGGCATTTTAACCTTTCAGAGTTCTGCATTGTTTTAATTTTGCCTGACCGAATTATTGTTTGCCTGACTGAATTATTTAATATATTTTCTGGCATTGTTTTATGTTTCCCCATTTGTCTTGAAATTGCTTACCCCCTATTTCTGAGGTGGAGTTTATAAAACTGGTCTAACAGCTTTTCTGTTATCTGATTTCTTCAAGGCTTGCTGATTTAAAAATAGTTTTTGTTTGTAAATTCTTGCATACACTGTTGGAAAATCCTGGTGTTCTAGCTGGTGTAATTCTCAAACAATCTGGAAATATATCGCTGATTGATAAGTATATTTCTTGGCATTTTAACCTTTCACAGTTCTGTATTGTCTTAATTTTGCCTGACTGAATTATTTTATATATTTTCTGGCATTGTTTTATGTTTCTCATCTCCTGAAACTATTTTTCCCCCTCCCTCCCACCCTATTCTTGTAGAGTTGTTATTGTTGATGGGTTTGCAGTTGCCCACCCCTACTGTAAATGTGATCTGGGACACCCCTTCCAATCTGGTATTCATTCTACTTAATACAGAGATAACATTTAAGAAGACCAGCCCACTTAGGTTCTTAACCTCTGCTCCTCCTTCCTCTCTCCTTGCACTTTACTTAAAAAAATTGCACTTTATTTTGCTTTTGCCTTTTCTTAAAAGTACTCAATTGTATTTATTCTGCTGCATTTATTACTGCTTGGTAGTTGCCTGATTAAATTGTAACTGTTATTTTAAGTCTTTTGGTTTAAGCACTTGGGCTTCATACCGGTTGTTTTACATTAAGAAGGTTTGTGGTCTGCATTGTTATGGCAGGACAGGTAGCTTACATCATTCTAAGCTGGGAATTGCTGATTGAAGTCTCAGTGTCTGCTATTCTAAAAGTGTATTAGTTCTGGTTTAAGCACTTGGGTTCAGGCCAGTTATTTTACATTAAGAAGGTTTGTGGTCTGCACTCTTGTGGGAGGAGAGGTTAGATTCTGCCCTTCTGAGCTGGGAATTTCTGGTTAAAGGATTATTGTGCCTGCTTATTTGAACTGTTTCTTTTTTAAATTGGTGCACCTTGTTTGCTGTAGCATAGACTAGATTCAGGCATGCTGACTCTAGCTTTGTTTGTATAACTTGAGCACTCATCCAGGCCATCTTTTTTGGAGAAGGTTCCGCTGCACCCCAATGGCAGGAGTGTGCAGTTAGAACTTGTCTGATTGAAGACTGCTGGACCAGGGCTCAGTTTTGAGCTTTTTTACTGGTTAATTGGGTAATTTGTTTAAATCATTTTGCTCATTTTCTATTGTTATATAAAAACATGCACTTTATTCATCTGCTTTTACTGTATTTGTGTTTCTTCCTACTTTATTGCATTTATTCTGCTGCATTTATTACTGCTTGGTAGTAGCCTGATTAAATTGTAACTGTTATTCTAAGCCTTTGGTTGACGCACTTGGGCTTCAGACCAGTTGTTTTACATTAAGAAGGTTTGTGGTCTGCACTGTTGTGGCAGGATGAGTAGCTTCGACTTCAACTACCCAAACATAGACTGGGAGCATTACTCTAGCTCCAACACCCTAGCCCAAAGGTTCCTAGAATTTATAAACTCAAATGCTATGGAACAACTTGTTACCACTCCCACAAGAGGGGAAAACATACTGGACCTGATCATCACCAACATGGGGACTCTATGCTCCAGACCAGAAGTGTATCCCTCACTGGTAAGATCAGACCATAAACTAATCTCACTGGATATTCACATCCCGGCCCCACCCCCTGCCCAGAAAACCACAATGAAAAACTTCTCTAAAGCAAATTTCACACTCCTCAAAACTGAGGTGGAATCCTTCAAAGCCCCCGGGCCTGTGGAAAATACGGCCCAGACCGCAGAATCCTTTATAAACACATTCTATGAACACCTTCAGGAATGCATGGATCATGCGATCCCGAGTAAAACCAAGACCCAATCCAATACCCAATCCTCCAAAGGCAGACGTCCTGTCTGGTGGACCCCAGCCTTAAACAAACTATACAATAGAAGGAGGAAGCTACTAAATGATAGAGCAAAATCCCAAAAAGGGAAGGCATCACTGATCAGGATTAGCAAAAAACTACGGGCACACATAAAATTGTCTAAGGCCAGCTTCTAGAGAAAAATTGCACAGGACACTAAGGATAATCACAAGGCTTTCTTTAGTTATGTTAGGAACCTGGGTGGTAATTCCCAGATATGCTCAGAATTAGTCCAAAATGACAAAAAATACACCAAACCCACAGACATTGCCAACATCCTAGCTGACAGGTTCAGCAAACTTCTCCTCCCCACCAAAGGGCAAATATCTATCCCAGCAGAGTGCTGCCCCCCTGACATCTCAGATGCTCAGGTAAGAACCGCCCTCTCCAAAGCAAAAAACACAGCATCAGTGGGACCAGATGGTGTCCCGGGCTGCGTCCTACATGAACTCCAAGAAGAGCTAAACCCAAACGTAAATCTACTGTTCAATCTCAGCCTTACTACAGGATATGTGCCCAAAGAGTGGCGTACAGCAACAGTGGTCCCTCTCCATAAAGGTGGTGCCTCAACGGATCCTGGAAACTATCGCCCCATAAGCCTGACTAGCTTGGTCTGCAAAGCTATGGAAAGGATCATCATGGACCTCATAAATAAAGATATTGGGGACCTACAAACACTGGATCCTACCCAGTTTGGCTTTGTTAAGGGCAGATCCTGCCTCTTAAACCTGGTTGATTTCTTTGAAACAGTCACCAAGGCCATTGACGAGGGGAAGGTGGTCCACACAGCCTACCTGGACCTCGCAAAAGCCTTTGATACAATACCCCACTCGGGCATTATAGATAAGCTCACCAGCTTAAATATAAACCCCTATGTCACTAGATGGATTGCAAACTGGCTCAAGGACAGAACCCACATGGTTAGAATTGCTGGAGCCATGTCAGACTCCAAACCAGTTACAAGTGGTGTCCCACAAGGCTCAGTCCTGGGACCTCTCTTGTTTGGTATATATTTCTCGGAGGTACAGGCCAACACGGAAGGACTGTGGCTGGCCAAGTTCGCAGATGACTGCAAACTGGCCATAATCGACTCTCCAGTCGACACAAGCATCCTCCAAAAGGGCCTCATAGAAACAGACAACTGGTGCCAGAGCCATGGCCTCAAGCTAATTGCCAAAAGGTGTGTAGTCATCCCTTTTGGCATAAACAAAGTGCCCACAAATTACCACATAAGTGGTAATCCATTAAGTACAGAAGAAGTAATTAGGGACCTGGGGACCCAAGTTGATAGCAATCTCTCATTTGACAACCACGTGGCCAAAGTGGTTAGAAAAACATTTTATATAGCCCACCTAATCATGAAGGGATTCACATCTAGATCAGGGGACGTCATCGTGCCTCTTTACTCATCCCTCATCAGGCCATAATTGAGTACAATGCCCCTTTTGGGATGTACCTTACCAAACACCTGTAGCAACTGGAAAGACCCCAAAAGTACCTCACCAAGAGGATCAAAGGGCTCAAACAGATGCCATATGCTGCCGGTTAAAGAAACTCCAGCTCTACTCAGTGGCATACCGCCTGTTCAGAGGCGATCTGTGCCTGACATATAAAGCCATGTCCAACCCGGAATTAATGGACATGCTGCACCTCAGAAAATCCAAATCCCATCGAGCTACGCGCTCGAGAGACTTGAACCTCAGCACTGAAATAAATAGGACATGCTGGAGGGACAGATTCATAACCCAGAGGCTCCCTTCACTCTGGAATAAAATCCCAGTCCAGGTTAGGCAGAGTCCCTCATTGACTCTCTTCAAGAGGAATCTTGATGAGTGGATGGGAGATCGTAGGTTTACCCTGGGTATCACTTCTGTGTCACTGTTAGACAGAGGCACAGTATACTAACCTCGAAAAAGGGCATAGCAAAATAAATTTAAAATGGGTGGCGAAAGCCAAACACATTCTGGCTAGGCTTATAAATGCCCTAGGGCAGATAGCCTAGTATGAACCTATGAACCTAAGTTGGGAGTTGCTGATTAAAGGCTTAGTGTCTTTTATTGTAAGAGTGTATTAATTCTGGTTTAAGCACTTGGGCTTCGGGCCAGTTATTTTACATTAAGAAGGTGTGGTCTGCACTCTTGTGGGAGGAGAGGGTAGATTCTGCCCCTCTGAGCTGAGAGTTTCTGGTTAAAGGCATATTGTGCCTGCTTATTTGAACTGTTTCTTTCTGAAATTGGTGCACCTTGTTTGCTGTTGCACAGACTAAAGTCAGACCTGCTGAATCTAGCTTTGTTTGTATAACTTGAGCACTAATCCAGACCATCTTTTTTTGCAGAAGGTTCCCCTGCACCCTAGTGGCAGGAGTATGCAGGTAGAACTTGTTTGATCAAAGACTGCTGGAACGGGGCTCAGTTTTTAGCTTTTTATTGGTTAATTTGTTTAAATCGGTTTGTTTATTTGCTACTGTTATATAAAAAAAATTACACTTTATGCATCGCCACTTAGCTAGGGTTGAACTATTCCTGGCGCAATAAAGTCTGCTCTTCAAATTTTCCCTTAGAACTAGCCAGTATTTTAGTTTTAGCACTCAAATCTGTTTCTTTCAGCTCAGCACTTGTTCAGAACTCATTGTAAGCACTAAATAACCTACAAATTACTACAGCACTAAACTTTCCTCACTTGTCTAACGGAAAACAGTTTTTAGTACTTAATAAATAAGCACCTATCCAGGCATGTCTAAGGGTCAGCTCCCGGTGTTTTCTCCTGTCTACCTGATGAATCTGGGCATCTTGGGGCAATGCAGCAATTGCCTTATGTACACAGACAACCCTCTCCTCCTACCTCCCAACACTACAACCTGTGAGAGATACACTTATGTAGACAAACTGGAAGCAAAGCTCTCTTCACCCAAGACTCGACTAGACAGTCAAGAGGAGAAGGTAAACACTTGCACCACACCACACTCATCACATAGTCCCTCAAAACCTACACCACCAAAACACACACATAGCAACACAAAACACAAACCTACATTCATGGAGGCTTTCAACAAAAATCTGCTCAAGCAACAGAGACCTCCAAAGCAGAAATGCTTGCAACCTCCACCCCCCCCCAACACAACCCAAATGACACATAGGCCACAAACTCAGTGTGCCAATCAACCACAGCCCATAAGGCATAACAACGTACCCAGCACTCTAGTCATATGTGACTCTATACTGATGCACACTGATGTTCCACTCACCAGGCTAAACAAGGAGAAAGTTACTGTCAGCTGCCTGTTGGGTGCCAGGATCCGCCACATAAAGCATGCACTCAGGTCACTCCACAAGAAGTACAAATATGACTCTGTCATTGTCCATGTTGGTGTGAATGACCTGAGCGGTACCTCCCGGGACTACACAAAAAGAGACATGGAGGAGCTCTCTGATCTTGTAGCCCAGGCAGGTATGACCCTAGCCCTAAGTAGCATCCTGCCATCACCCAGAATTATACCACAGTACAAGGACAAAATGATTGACTTCAACAATTGGCTAAGCTTCTGGTGTCATTCTAAGGGGATTCAGTATCTGTCTGCCTGGGATGACATTATTGACAGACCACGATGCTTTGCCAGAGGTGGCCTGCACCTGTCATCCTTGGGATTCCAGATACTGGCTAAGGCTCTTGCCATCCCTATAGTGCCTTTTTTAGGCAAGGTTCCAATGACAAATTCACCACCGTAACAGGTACAAGCAAACAAAATCGGAGGGTAATGCTACTCAATGCTACAAGTCTAAACCTCAAAATGCATTCACTCGAGGCACTCCTTAAAATGGAGAACATCGACATCTGTGCAGTGACAGAGACCTGGTTCAAGGCTCCAGAGAGCACCCCTGCATTTCCAAGCTATAATTCATACCACACCTTTCAGCCACCTAACCTGGACCAAAACATTAAAGGTGGAGGCATGTCCATATTCATTAAGGATATCCACACCTCCAGGCTAGTTGATCAGCGTAATGCATCTGAGATTATCCAAGTGCAACTAATTCTGGGCAAGATTGCAATCCAAATTGTAACTTGCTACAGATCCCCCACCATGCCTCAGGATTCCAACTCCTCATTTCTTGATATCCTGGAAAATATTAGGGTACAACCCGACACCCTAATAATGGGCGATTTCAACTACCCCACCATTAACTGGGAAAAATGTACCAACTCTTTTGCTCAACTTTTTCTGGAATTCATAAATTCCAATGCCTTGGCTCAACTTATCCACACCCCCACCAAGGGCAGCAATATCCTAGACCTGGTCATTACCAACATGGGCGACTGGTGGTTTGCACCAGAGGTCAATTCCTCATTGGTGAGATCTGACCACAAGCTAATCAGCCTAGATATCCACATCCCACCCCCACCCCCCCACTAGGGAAACCACCATAAACAATTTCTCCAAAGCCAACTTTATGCTTCTTAAGACAGAAGTGGCAAACTTCATGACACCCATGCAGATGGACAATAGAGGTACGACTGCTGAATCCTACACAAATGCACTTTATAAGCATTTACACAAGTGCATGGATCGTGCTATCCCTAACAGAACCAAGATGCTATTCTCCAAAAAAAGGACGCCAATCTGGTGGTCCCCTGCCATAAACAAACTCTACAACAGAAGAAAGAAACTGTTGCAAAAAAAGAGTAAAATCCCATGACTGGAAAAACTCCCTGGTAAGCCTCAGTAAGAAGTTGAGATCCCTCATAAAATCCTCCAAAGCTAGTTATGAAAACAAAATCACCACTGATTCTAAAGACAACCACAAAGCATTCTATAGCTATGTCAAGAATCTCAATGGCAACACTCAGATCTGCTCTGAGTTACAGCACAATGGCACTAAATATACAGAATCAACTGATATTGCCATCATCCTGGCAGATTCAGTGCTAACTGTACCCCCCACCCCCTAAAGAGCCCATCTCTATACCAGAAGAATGCAAAGTTCCAGTAATTACGGCTGCACAGGTAAAAGCCACACTCTCCAAATCCAAGAACATAGTATCCATGGGACCTGACAACATCCCAGGCTGTGTTCTACACGAACTACTGAATGAACTGGCACCCCACCTAAGCACCATGTTCAATCATAGCCTCACCTCAGGCTTTGTGCCCACTGAATGGTGCACAGCAACGGTTATCCCACTCCACAAAGGGGGAGCCACCACGGACCCCAGGAGCTACCTCCCCATTAGCCTAACGGGCCTGGTCTGCAAGGCCATGGAATGTAGCATCATGTTAACTTATAAGCAAAGACATTGGTAATCTCCAAACTCTGGACCCCACCCAATTCGGGTTTGTAAAAGGCAGATCATGTCTCCTAAACCTGATTGACTTCTTTGAAGCAGTCACCAAAGCCGTAGATGAGGGTAAGGTGGTTCATACAGGCTATCTAGATCTCCCCATGGCTTTTGACACCATCCCTCACTCTGGAATTATAGATAAATTCACTAAACTAGGTATAAATCCCTATGTCACAAGATGGGTTGCCAACTGGCTCACTGACAGAACCCACACTATGAAAGTAGCAGACTCCAAATCTGACTTCAGACCAGTGACAAGTGGAGTACCACAGGGTTCAGTCCTGGGTCCTCTCCTGTTTGGTATCTACTTTTCTGAAGTACAGGCTAACACAGAAGGTCTTTGGCTAACGAAGTTTGCAGATGACTGCAAACTAGGAGCCATAAAGTGGACATCCTACAAAAGGGCCTCACTGAGACAGATGCCTGGTGTCAAAGCCATGGCTTCAAGCTCAATGCCAAAAAGTGCATTGTCATCTCCTTTGGTAAAAACTCTGTACCCGTGAGTTACCACATAGGTGGTAGTCTACTTAACACTGAAAGTGTGACAAGAGACCTTGGGACACAGGTGGACAGTAGTCTCTTCTTTGATAATCACATCATCACAGTAGTCAGGAAATCCTTCTACATGGCATCCCTCATCACAAAAGGTTTCTCATCCAGGAAAAAAGAGGTCATTGCTCCCCTCTACTCATCACTCATTAGACCCATTATAGAGTACAACGCCTCTTTTAGTATGTACCTCACAAGACATCTTCAACAACTGGAAAGGCCACAGAAATACCTCACAAACAAGGGCGCCCGCAGGCAGGTGCAAGGGGGTGCACTTGCACCCCCCTGGAATCAGCAATCGGCTGAATACATCAAACAAAGTTTGTCTGACTACAGCAAAGTTTTTCTTTTGTGCGTTCTTCTTTAAGAAGATCACGGGTAGGCGTGCTGACATCATCGCGGGAACTTAGATGGGCTGAGCTGACATCATCGCGGGAACTTAGACAGGGTATTCGAGCGGGAAAGGAACTCAGACAGAGTATGGCCAGGAACGGAAGATTGGGAGTCAATCAGATGGAGTATGCGGGAACGGAAGATGGAGAGTCTGACAGCAGAACTCAGACGGAAGACCCGTTCAGGTAGGAGTATGCAGGAACGGAAGACCCGTTGTTTGTGTGTGTGTGTGTGTGTGTGTGTGTGAAATGCCCCAGGTGTACATGGTGGTGGGTAGAGAATAAGGCTTGAACCCTGTACCTTGGGCCCAAGTGGCAAGAGCCTGAATTCCCTACCCACCACCATTTGTAAAAATATTGTAGGATTTTCCCTCATACCTTTTCTGTTCCTCATAAAATCTGTGGTTTCTGCATTTGTGTCCTTGTTGCCCGATATTCTTGGCTGTCTGGAGTGTTTCTACCTGGGCCTCTGCTAAAAAAATTAGCTTTTTTTTTTTTTCAAAGTCAGACTTTCCTGGTTAATAAATGTAAATATTGGACTTCTTTTCTTCAGAAAGTGTATGGTAACAAAAGCAAGCTTTTATTCTAGCAATTTTCTAAGTGTACAAGATGGATATTTGAAATGTATCCCTGTGTTTGGGACTGTATTCCCCCCATTATTGGCTTCATCCAGGTTTTGTGCTAGGGTTGAGAGTTATGGTAAGAATTGAATTCACTGAATGTTTGGGGGCTGTATTCACCCAGTGTTGACTTTGTTCAGGTATTTATTGGCTTCATCCAGGTATTTATTGGCTTCATCCAGGTTTTTTGCTAATGTTGAGAGCTATGGTAAGAACCGATTTCACTGAAAATGTTTGGGGGCTATATTCTGTCATTACTGGCTTTGTCCGGGTGTTATTTGCTAAGAGGTTGAGAGCTATGGTGAGAACTGAATTCACTGAATGTTTGGTGGTTGTAGTCACCCATTATTGGCTTTGTTCAGGTCTTTTGTGCTAAGAGGTTGACAGCTGTGCTATGGTGAGAACTGAATTCACTAAATGGTAAAGTTTCAGTCTTCCTCTTTCACAAAACTGATTTGGTGTAGTGGTATGTTGCTTTGACTTTTGCACGGGGTCCCCTGGGTTCAAGACGTGGCAGTGAAATGTATGGTGGTAATGCAGCATTTTATTCTAGCAACTTTCAAACATTATACAAGCAATGTTTAAAATGTGTCCCTGTTGTTTGGCCTTTTGCCCCCCCCCCCCAATACATTTCGGCTTTTTCCAGATTTCTTGTGCTGCAAAGTTCAGAGATACAGCTGAGTGTCGAGTAGATTTTACAAGGAGCTGAGAGCTGCAGGGGAGCAAAAGTTTAGTGCTGATTATGTTTAGTCTGCTTACATTAATAGCACAACAGATAGTGTACTTTCTTTAGATGCTGAAGGCTGTGGGTTCTACTCCCGCAGTAGGTAAATGCATTGCTGATGCTGTATTGTGTTGTAAAGGGGGTGGATGCTGCAGTCCTTTTGGCAAAGATACCTAGTAACTATGAACCTGTTAATAGTTTGCTATCCATTCTCTATTGCGGTATTACTAGCTTTTCATTTTACTGCATGCAACAAAGGCAATTTATTCTTCAAGGGTAACGGGCACTTTATTTGTAGATTAAATAATGAAAAAGTGTTTGAGCAGCAACCTCTATTAGTTACAAATTTCTTCAATGTGGATTTTACTACAGAGATTGTGTATTTTTTAATGATACTGGTGGACTTGAGTAGACGTTATGATGGAAATGTTCTGAATTGGGCAATTTTGTCATTGGTGGATGCTTTTTGTTTCTTTGTTTACTGGAAAAATTTTCAAAACAATAAATTTAAAATGCCCTTTAACAACTGTACTGTATTGTACAAGGAATATAATGTAATACAGTCAGGAAGGTGTATCAAAGAGCATGTGTATGTTATGTTCGAGTGGACTATGATTTTGAAGACAGCCCAGAGTTAATATTTGCAATTGGCAAAATGTATTTTCTCTGAAAGTGGGTTTCGGTGCTGTTTCAATGCATGTGAGTTTCAAGGGCAGAGAAGTGTTAATGTTAGTCTAGTTTCATTGAGACTGCATTGCTTTAACAGATATGTATTAGGGTTTGTGCTGTAAAATGCAAAATAAAACTTTCAAATGAAATCCTAAATCATTGCAGAAGTAGAGCAGTATGCACATTAGTGTTTATGGTAAATGGGGCAAAATAACCAAGGAATGGGACATTAGAATGGCTGCAGGGGGGGAGGCTCCATTTGACCATGATTTTGTGAGGGGGGGGGGGTAGCAAACTCGACAGCCCCGGTTGAACTATACCTCTCAGTTGTCCATATCTTTGCAGAATTAATAGATATTTGCTGCTTATTTTTGGTTTGTTTCTCAAAATTTGTGGTTTTCTAGAAAATCATTTAGGAATTAAGCCATTAAATGACAGACATTGAGTTTCAGATGTCATAATCTTCAGAAAAATGCATGCTAATGCAAGACTGTCTAAGTTTATACAAGAGCAATTTTTAGTAGTGTTTCTATGTTCCCCAATATATTTGGCCTTGTTCAGATTTCCTGCATTAAGAGGTTGAGAGGTACGTGCAAATCGCTTTGTAGATTAGGAATATCCAAACATCTCAATTGTCCCCAATTCTGGCTCAAAATGTTGCTCTCCCCTAATAATGCCTCCTCCAAAATGGCAATTTTGGAAGAAAATGTGGAGGGTTTACAATTATAACTGTAATGATCAGTTGTAGATTACCTTTATTTCAGAAATGCATGTGGATGCTCTTATTTTGTTAGCTGCTTCAAGTTAACTGTTAATATTAAAAGGTGTCCCTTTTTGACAGGTATATTTGCATCACATTTTGGTCTGTTTTTCATAAAATTGTGGTTTCTGGCAAATTAGTGGCAAGTCATTAAAGATTGAAGTTAGAAAATAATGGCAGACATTTGAGTTTCAGATTTTATACCCTTCAGAAAATTTGTACTAATGCAAGATTTACCTGTTTTATTAAGTTAATAAGAGCAATATTTAAAATTGGCCTTATTTTTGGGCCTGTGTCCCACTTCAGAATGGCTTTGTCCAGATTTCTTGCTCTGAAGTTGAGAGGTAGGAGTGTCAGAGCCTTCAAATTATGACATACTTATTGCACCCCAGCCCCCATTGTAGTGGCTCGATGTGTCCAAGGAAGGCAAGAAGCAGTTATGCAGTAAGTGTGCAGAGTATTCCCCATCCAAGGTAGATCACAAATATGACCGTGGCTTTTCATCTGTCCTTGATTTTGCAAAATGTTCTGGTTTTCTATCAGATTTTTATACTGTTGATTTATGCTTCTTATTATTCAGGAACTGCATGCTATCAGTGTCCTGTTGCTCTGTTTAAGTAGCCATGGTTTAATGAACATCAGGTAAGCTTGTCGGAGATTGTAAGATGCAAGTAAGCTTTAGTAAGCTTGTCGGACATTGTAAGATGCAAGTAAGCTTTAGTAAGCATATTGTTAAAGAATTGCTAGCATTGAAAGCCTTTTCGTTGTTGCCATGCAGAGAATATTTACATAGCTAGATAATGTATAAGCCTTGGGTATTGAAATGCATATGACAGTATTTGTAATAAAAGGACAGGATTACAGTATTTTCAGAAGCTCATTACATTTTATTGGAGACCAGTGTCTTATAGCAGTGTCTGTGTGTTAGTACACTTGTAGTTGGGTGGCTTTAATGGTATATGGTAAATAAGCATTGCTACCTTACTTAAAGCCAAGCCCTGCAACAACTAGCTCCACAATGAAGTCAAAACACAATAGCTCTGGTGGGTAAATGTACTCTGTAGTAATCAAAAAGGCAAATGTTTGAAATGACTACAGCTTATGTGCAAACACAATAGGTAGTGATGAAACAATGCTCTGCTAAAAATGCTTTAATGCTCTACATTGCTGAGCTGCAATCACTAGCTACCAGGATTTCACCCACTTCCGATCAAGCACGGTGCCGTTCAGTGCAACCTTCCCAGAACTAATTCAAGTCTGACCAGAATTATTTGGTGTGTGTATGAGGGAGGTAGCATACCCTCAGCTGTCCAGATTTTTGCCCCATATTCCTCTTAAAAAGGATTGAAGTTGCTAAATAATGAGACTGCATACTAACACAAATCCTGTTACTCTTGCAATTTTCTGAGAGCCATATTTATAATTTGTCCCTATTTATTTTAGGCTTTGTCAAGATTTCTTGCATGAAGGGTGAAGCCTTGAGGGGTGTGGTATCTTTGTAAGAGAGAGAGAAAGTGAAATGCCCAAGTTAGAGTTAGCAGGTGGAATTTTCAAGTGCATTTTCAAGGAACTGTGAGTTTTAAGGAAGCGAAGTTCACTGCTGCTCATGCCAAGTCTATTTACAATGTGCAACCATTTTGTTTAGCAAATGGTATCTCTATTGTGGTATAAAGTTTTAAAGCTATGTTAGTAGCACCACAAGTAGAATACTTGCATCTTAATGTAAAGGCTTGAGGTTCTATTCCTACAGCATATACATTTGTATGCTGCAGTCCTCAGGATGTCCTCCTTTGGATGAGATGCCTAATAACTATGAACCTGTTTTTCAGCTTGTCATCCATTTTCTATTGCAATATACCAGCTTACCATTTTTTAATTTAACCTAGGCAATTTATTCTTTGGCAGCAGGCCCTGAATTTGTAGATGAAACACTGAAATATAAAAGTGTTGCTGTCTAATACAACGGATATAATTCAATTATATATTATAATTAATACAATCAGGTAAATCAAATAACTTTTGCATGGCCCTAACGTGTGCAAGGAGCCTATTGCTTGAAAACAGTTCAAAGGTAAATAACCTGCCACTGGCCAGATGCATTTTCTTTGAATGTGGGTTTCAATGCCGTTTCATTGAATGTGAGTTTCAAAAGTAGAGAAGCTTTAATGCCAAGTCTGTTTTCATTGCAAGACTATTGCTTTGTTTAGGTTTAGTAAATGTCTCAGTGTTTGGGCTATAATGTTTGAAATAAAAGTTGTAAATTTAAATCCAACTGCCTGTAATCATTGTAGCATAACACAGTATGCACACAGATTTGAACAGTGTCTACAGTAAATGGGGAGAAATAGCCAAGTAATGGGACACTGGAATGGCTGTGTGGGCGGGGCTTGGGTGGGTGGACTTGGGCGGGGCTGTGTTGGCAGGGGGCGTGGTGAGCTATGTGGGTGGAGCTCTGGGTTTGCACCCCCCTGCAAAAAATCCTGCAGGCTCCCTTGCTCACAAAGAGGATTATCAACCTCAAACAGATGTCCTATGCAGACCATCTCAAAAAACTCCAGCTTTACTCCATCGCATATCACCTACTCAGAGGCGACCTCTGCCTAACATACATAGCTATGTCAAACCCAGAGCTGTTGGACATGCTCCACTTAAAGAAATCCGAATCCCTCTGAGCTACACGCTCTAGGGACCTAATCCTTGTCACCACAGTAAACAGAACATGCTGGAGGGACAGATTCCTGTCCCAGAGACTTCCCATACTCTGGAACAAACTACCTATCTATATCAAATAAAGCTCCTCATTAGCACTCTTCAAGAAAAATCTTGATGATTGGATGGGAAATAGGAAATTCACCCCGGGGCTCTGTGGCTCTGCTAAGACAGGGGCACAGGAAAATAATTTTCTTGGATGGCGAAAACCAGGGCACCTTTTTGGCTAGGCTGGTATAAGCCCTAGGGCCGATAGCCTAGTACCTACCGATGAACCTATGAATAGTGCATGTACATTTCCATTCTTTTCCAGTAGGGCAGACTGTGTTGCATTTTAAGCAAAAGTACTTTATAAAATACCCTTTTAACACACATCTGTACAGACAAGTTTGATATACACATGGCATACAGTTTTAATACAGTTATAACACAACCATCTTATATGAATCCTGTTGATATTCACAAAAGACATATAATTATTTGCAAAATTCCAGATAGCTGTGTTGGCAGTATTTCCCTTTGTCGCAGTATGACAATCAAACTTTGTTCTAATTTTTTACATCCCTGTTTTAGTTTGGTCATGCAAATCCTGCAATTTTGGGTTCCATATTTGTAATAGGGATTATATATAATGATATTCACAGTATGATCAAATGACAGTACTTCAATGTGCATCTACAGCAAAGTACGTTGTTTGCTGTACTTCAGTTGTACATTGTCTTTTATATGTTTTTGTTTTGTTTTATTTTCCTATAACAGTGCAAAATATAAGTTTTCTTAATTTTGTATTGTTATATATGATAATGGTGTGAGGTCATTGTATTTTAGGGTAATTTGTGTGTTGTGTGGTACTTTGTCTGTTGTTGGGGCTATAAATTTGTATTGCTGCATCAGGGTCCATGTATGAGATTGCAGAAAAGTGCAGATAAGGTAGTTTTCATTTCTTGCACTGTTGTGCAGTCTCAGAGTTGGAGTGTGTGTGTGTGTGTGTGTGTGTGTGTGTGTGTGTGTGTGTGTGTGTGTGTGTGTGTGTGTGTGTGTGTGTGTGTGTGTGTGTGTGTGTGTGTGTGTGTGTGTGTGTGTGTGTGTGTGAGTGTGTGTGTGTAGTTTATAATGAATAATCAATAGTGAGTTTGATGGAAAGACAAAACATTGAACAAACTTATTGGTAATTACCATTAATTGCAATTAAAATGAACAAAAAGTAATAGGTAATATTTGTGATTGTAAAAAGAAAAACAAAAAACAACTTTTATGTGGAGGGTTCCTCCCACACACACCCAGAAATTAAATATAGTAACTCCAGGGATGTTCTTCATCTCACATTGCTGCAGTCCTTACTTATGGGTAGTCCGCTGTCCTCGGTCGGCCCGAATACCAAAGTATTAGGCTGACGTCGGTCATGGGCGCCTAGATCTGACATCAGAGCGTCAGGGTATAAAGGCGCATGACCGACGTCATATCCTCAGTCTTTTTTGCCGCATGGTCCGATGCAGAAGCAGCGTTGCAAGTGCCGTTCGGCGTTCTGAAATTTTCGTTTCGGAGTTTCAGACCGATACCAAGTTGGGCTAAGTACCCGTTGGGGAATATTTTGTTTTTCTTGCCTCAGTTACTTACCGGATGTCAGAAAAGTGAATAATTGTATTTCTTGTGGGAAACAGATACCGCATAGGGATTACCACTGCTTTGTATTCCTTGTTTGGGACCGAGCACGGCGTAGTCGGGTGTCGGTTTTGTGCTAGGTTTAATAAGCGCACTATAAACGGAGGTTAGATTGCGCTAGGTTAGTCTTTGGCAAGAGGTGTAATTATAATATGCCGCCGGATGTTCCGCCCTGCTTCTACTAAGAAGCGCAAAGACAAATCTTTAAAGCCTAGGCAGGATGATTCATCCGTTTCGGACGCCGGACCTTTAGAAGCTACAGCTGAACAGGTGGATCCGGCTGAAGTTTCTGTTGAGTCCCAGGGGGAAACTTTGATTTTACAGGATGTGGCCTCTCAGGAGGCAGGTCAGGCTGAAGGGGCCTCTCAGGTTACTATTCTCCCTTCTATGCCTAAGGTGGTTAGGCCTTCTGCTACTGTTTCTAAGGCTCCTTCTAAGGGCAGGTCTGTCTTGCCTTCCTCTGGTGTCAGTTCTGGTTCTTCAGGGTCTGTGCCTAAAAAGCACATGCTTAAAATGGCAGAGGATTTGATTACTTTAATTAGAGGTTCTATTCTCCCTCCTGATAAAAGGCCCAGGATGGAGCCAGAGTTGGAAAGTTTGGAGCAGGCCTCAGATGATTCAGAGTCTTCTGCTGAACACATTCAAGATTTCCCTCCTTATTCTGATTCTGATGCAGAGGATTCCACTCCTTCTGCTTCTCCTCCAGAGGATTTTTCATTTTCAGAAACTCTGCATTCCATGAGGGAGCATTTTCAGTGGGAGGGACAGGATTACTCTGATTCACGGAAGAGACTTAGGGAGTTCTTGTTTTTACCACAGCATAGACCCTTAGCTATACCTCCGGTTTTGGATGTTGTTTCAGATGTTTTTCGAAGCTTCCCTTAATCCAGATTCTGTGCCTCCTGCCCCAGTTAAACCGGACAGGTATTACAGGGTGCCTGAGGCTCATAAATATCTGTATAAGAGTCCTAGGGCAGACCCAGAAACTATTAGTCAGGGGCCTAAGGGTGTTAGAGCCTCTGTTGTTAAGAATCCGGTTCCTCTGGATAAGGAAGCTAGAGCTTTGGATAGATGGGGTAAGAAGGTGTATACCTCTTCTACTTTAGCAATGAGAGCTTTGAACTGCCAGTTTCATATGTTGAAGTATCAGAATTTCCTCCTTTCTCAGCTAAGGTCTAAAGTGGATGCTTTGGCAGAGGGCTTAGAGTGTAAAGAATTGCAGGATTTAGTGCATGTTTCTGAACAGGTGGGTAAGCACTCTTTGCAATGTGGTTTTGATGCTTTACAGGCTTCTTCTAGGGTGGCTGCCACTGGTTCAGTTATTCGTAGGCACGCCTGGCTTAAGGATCAGAATTTGTCTGAGCATGTTAAGTCTAGAATTCTGGATGCCCCTTTACAGTCTGAAGTTTTGTTTGGTCCTCCTGTGGAGTCAGTCTTAAAGAAAATGGAAGACAAGGCTAAGTCTATGCAGACTGTTAAAGATTTTTTGCAGGAACAACCTCCAAAGTTTAGTAGAAATTGGCCTACTAAGGGGTGGACGTACCCTTCTTCTGATTCTCAGTCTAGGGGTAGATCTAGGCGTGGTAGGGGCAGAGCTCAGAGTACTTTCAGGCCGAGACAATGGAGTTCGCCTGCTCAATCTGCTGGTGAGGGCAGGGGCCAGTCCTTTCGTAAACAGGCCCAATGACCTACATTTTCAGCTGCCAGATTCTTCTTGCCTGGCAGCTCCTTTGGGAGGAAAGTTGGCTCTTTTCAAGCAAAATTGGCATTTCGTCACCCAGGACAAATGGGTATTGGACATTATAAACCGAGGTTACAAGTTCTATTTCCATACCATGCCTCCTTTCAAAGGCATGCCAGACGTCCCTCCTCGGCAAAGGATAGAGGCTCGCAGACAAATTTCTTTACTTCTTCAAATAGGAGCTATACAGCCAGTTCCTCTGTCAGAAGTGGGCCTAGGATTTTATTCTCGCCTGTTTCTAGTTCCAAAGAAAGGGAACACGTGGAGACCAATTTTGGATTTATCTATCCTCAACACTTACCTGGACATTCCAAAGTTCAAGATGCTGACTTTACAACAACTTTTACCTCTGTTGGGAAAAGATCACTGGATGGTTACTCTGGACCTCAAAGAGGCTTACCTTCATGTTCCTATCAGGCCCAGTTGCAGGAGGTACCTGCATTTTCGGGCTGGAAATTTACATTATCAGTTTTCTGCATTGCCCTTTGGCTTATCTACTGCGCCCAGAGTGTTCACAAAGGTTCTGGCTCCAGTGATAGCATTTTTCAGACTAAGAGGAATACAGATTTATCCTTATTTGGATGATTGCCTGATTATTGCACAAGAAAAGGACGAACTTCTTCATCATCTACAGTATGTGATGGCAGTGTTAAGATGCCTAGGGTATTCTGTGAACGAAACAAAGCCAGTCTAGTACCCTCTCAGGACATGTGCTTTCTGGGTGTGAGACTGAATGCAGCTTCCCAGATGGCCTTTTTGACCCCGGACAAACAAAGAAGCCTTTCTCTTTATTTCCATCAAATGTCTCTACGGTCCAGGCTGACTGCAAGGACAGTCCTTCAAGCCTTGGGGTTCATGGCATCTTGTATTCTGGTGCTTCCCAATGCCAAATTGCATATGAGGAAGCTTCAATGGTATCTCAAAAATGTATGGACACAGCACTGCCAAGATCTAGACACTGTCATTCAGATAATACCTTGCATTCGGAAGGAGTTTTTGTGGTGGGCTCAGGAATGTCACCTAAACAAGGGACTCTCTGTGGCCCAGCCAGAGGCGAGTCAGATTCTAATGACAGATGCCTCGGACAAGGCTTGGGGAGCACACCTCAATGGAAAATGGGTGCAAAACACGTGGCCTGTCAAACTCCAACATTTGCATATCAACTTGAAGGAAATGTTAGCAGTCCAGTTTGCATTGATGGCTTTCAAAGATTTACTTCACCCAGGGCAGGTGTTGATTCAAACAGACAACACTACTGTCATGTGGTACATCAACAAGCAGGGGGGAACCCATTCTTACCCTCTTTGCAGGCAAGCGATGATTCTGTGGGAAACTGCTCTCAATCTACACCTCAATCTTCAGGCAAGGTTTCTACCAGGAGCACAGAACTCCTTAGCAGATGTATTGAGCAGACAAATAGTGGATCCTCACGAGTGGAAATTGGATCCTCATATATTTCAACAGTTGACAGTGTTATGGGGAACTCCAGACATAGATCTGTTCGCTTCTCCACTAAATTACCAGTTGCCAAAGTTTTGCACAAAAATGTTTCATCACACAGCTTGGAAGGTGGACGCTCTATCATTCAGTTGGAACAATCTGCATGTATATGCCTTTCCACCTCTGCCTCTTCTTCCCAAGGTACACTTGAAGGCCAGACAAGACAAGCCAACCATGATTTTGATAGCACCGGATTGGCCTCGACAACACTGGTACCCACTACTGAGGAGCTTAGTACGAGAACCTCCATGGCCTCTGCCTTTGCTTCCGCACCTTTTGTCACAAGAGGACGGTCACTTCCTCAATGTCAAGATTCAGTCTCTACATCTAACAGCCTGGCATATTCTGTTTTAGACTCTGGAGGGTCTCAGCTTCCACAACAAGTTTTGAATGTTATTTTGGAGGCCAGGAGGCCTAGTACCAGGAACGTTTACGCTGATAAATGGAGGAGATTTTTTATTTGGAGCAAAGGAAAGGACTTTGATGTCTCCAAACCTGATTTAAGTGTTGCTCTTCAATATCTTACTGAGTTATTGGACAAGGGTTTGTCTTTCTCCTCAATAAAGGTCCATGCTGCAGCCATTTCTGCTCACTATGATTGTGACCCTCCTTTATTCTCTCATCCTTGGTTTAAGCAATTTCTTAGAGGGCAAAGAATATAAGACCCCACGTAGAGCTCCTACTCCTGCTTGGGATCTCAATTTTGTGTTGGAAAAACTTACTCTACAACCTTTTGAGCCTGCAGCTACTGCCGAGTTAAAGTATTTGTCATGGAAAACTGCTTTTTTGTTGGCCATTACCTCTGCAAGAAGGGTTTCTGAATTACAGGCCCTCATGGCTGTGGAGCCTTTCCTGATTTTTCATAAGGATAGGGTATCTTTGCGTACTAATCCTTCCTTTATGCCTAAGGTGGTTTCTAGTGTGGCCTTAAATCAAACTATTCATTTGCCTACTTTTTATGCAAACCCCCAAAGTAAAGGGGAGAAAATTTTTCATACTTTGGATATTCACAGGCAGTTGCGCTATTATTTGAGCAGAACCAAGGAGTTCAGACAGTCTCAGCAATTGTTTGTTTCTTTTGCTTTGGGTTCACAGGGTAAACCTGTTTCAAAACAAACTATTTCTAAATGGACTGGGTTTTGTATTTCTTTCTGTTATTCCCATCATGGTAAGGAGATTCCTGCTGGAATCAGGCCTCATTCCACTAGGGCTACTGCTACTTCTACGGCCTTTCTAAGGGGGTAGCTACAAAAGACATTTTGGAGGCAGCTACTTGGAGTTCAGTGCATACCTTTTCTAAACATTACCACCTTCCTCTTTATTCTAAGTCTAGGGCTGGGTTTGCCACTGCAATTTTACAGGGCATTTTAGCGGCCCCTAATGCTTTATGATTTTTACCATCCTCCCTTTCCCGTTGCTTTGGGATTCTACCCATAAGTAAGGACTGCAGCAATGTGAGATGAAGAACATAGTACAGTTTTGTACCTACCATAAATGTAGATGTTCGAAGATCCACATTGCTGCAGTCCAATTTACCCTCCCTCCTTCCCCACTGTAGTTAGACTTGGTGTTATGATTTAGGTGATGGTTGTTGTTGGGTATGTTTTTGGGAGTTATTCTGTTTTTGGCTGTGGCCTTTCTGGTTTAGCCTTCTGACATCTGGGGCAAGAAAAGACTGAGGATATGACGTCGGTCATGCGCCTTTATACCCTGACGCTCTGATGTCAGATCTAGGCGCCCATGACCGACGTCAGCCTAATACTTTGGTATTCGGGCCGACCGAGGACAGTGGACTACCCATAAGTAAGGACTGCAGCAATGTGGATCTTCGAACATCTACATTTATGGTAGGTACAAAACTGTACTTTACACAGACATGAAGAGAAGGGAAAGGCCCAAGAATTATGTAATGGTCAGTATGATGAACTTTGACTGTTACATAATTTGACCAGCTGTTTCACAGTTGAAATACATCAGCATTTCCTCAGGAAATAAAATGTGTGCAGTGAGAACTCATACACCACTCATATATTTGGGGGAATGCAGGGATGTGACCCCTTCCCTACATAGGGGTGTAGTGGACATCCCCTTGCAAAAAACATTTCAGTTTTTAGAGAGTCTGAAGGTTTAGTCTATAGAGAGTCAATGAATTAAGTTCAAGCCACTGACTTTGATGAACTGATAATTTGATGTGTTGTCAGAAACTCTTTTTTTTGTAAATGTGCAAATTAATTCTATAGAAAAATAAACCGAATCATGTAGGAAGCAGTACTGAAAAAGAATATAGATGTTCCTGTGTCAACAACTAGTAAACGATAGGTGAAGACCTTCATGTGTCAAATATTTATGCTGTGAAAAGTGTACTTTACATTAGTGATATACAAGCCAAACAACAGGAATGGCAGCAGCGATTTGTATTTGTAATATGAAAAGTACGGATTTGCAAGCTGAAGACATTTGTCTATGTAAAGAACAGAACATTTGTCAAGGGAAGATTTGGTCTTGACAAATCCAAACAAAATGCAGTTGTGCAGTGCATATCCAGTGACAGTGCAGTGGAACTGAGAATACACATTAACCTAAAATGTAAATGTAAATTAATATTAGGTTTATCTGATACTGAGAGACAATTTGATGAGCCCAAAACAAGATAGAACGCTAATCATCTACTGTAAGAAGTAGAAGGTATTACAAAAGGAACAGGCAGAGAAGGGAAATGAGCGCAAGAGATGGAAGTAGCGAGCGTAACAGGAAGTAGAGGGTGAGAAGAGGAGGATGTAAGGATGGCAATACTGAGGGAGCAGAGCTAGAGGAGAGAGACATTGCAGTGACCGAGAAAGGAGAGGAAGGCCTGATAAGAGAAGGAATGTAAGCTCATCACGTGAGAAACACTTGAAAAGTATAGGGAAGCTTGTGACTATTTAACTTTGTCAAGTTTGATGTAAAACGTGAGTAGCTGACAAGTTAGGAATTCAAGCATGTGCAGTCCTGTCTGATTCAACTACATTTTTTTTCTTTAGATACAGGCAGTATTTTTATAGGGTATGACTTAGTTCAGTCTATGTTGCTCAGCATCTTGCTTATGTTAGTGTGTGTGTGTGGGCATGTTTGTGTGTTTGTGTGTATGTGTGTATGTGTGTATGTGTGTGTGTGTGTGTGTGTGTGTGTGTGTGTGTGTGTGTGTGTAGTCAGCAAAGTTATGGGATCCCTATGGAATGTGGCCACAGTGGTTCATATTTTCTGTATTCTGGAATATTGTGCTATTCAAGAAACTCAAAGACGGGACTGTTTGTTTAGTATATTCCAAAGACTAGTCATCAGCATTTGGTATAATTTGCAGTGTGCCTGTATGTCTTCAGCATGTTTAATTTTCTTTTGCTTAAGTTTTTATAGAAGAGGAAAATGCTTTTCTTACAGTTGAAATGCCACAGGTAGATGGCTTCCCTACATATGCTTGAAGAGAAGTTGTCCGAGTGTCAGTGCACAGAAAAAAAGATGAATAGCATAACGATGAATGCTTATTCCCATTGGAAGTCATTGCTGGTGAGGTTTCTAATTGTGCGTTGCAATGACTCACTTTTTAGGGGGATTTTCTCCTTCCTTTGAGATGGTGCAACAATGGAATTAATATATATATATATATATATATATATGGTCTATATTACAACGTCAGAGTTGCAGGAGTGCGAACGTTGTAATATCGAACACATATGTTCGAAATGTGAAAATAGCGAAGCCACAGAACACCATTTTTTTCCCCAGGGAAAAAAAATTGGTGGGCCGTTTTCGCGGGTTTGCTATTTCCTCCACTGTGGTGCCATCCTGGAGATGGTATATTTAAGTATCCTCCTCCCATGTTGGGGGGTGGGGGCAAAGCCCCCCACATTAGTTTAAGTTTAAAGTGTACGTTTTTTTTTGTACCGGAACAGTGATTTTTTTTTCCCTGGGAAAAAAAATCGCCGTCCTATGTTTTTGTACTTTTTGGGTTTCGAACTTCCTGGTTCGATATTACATCGTTCGAACTCCTGTGAGTTCGACGATGTAATACAGACCCATATATATATATATATACATATATAATATATATATATATATATATATATATATATATATATGTCTGGAGGGACATGTTCCCCCTCCTCATCATGGGATTCAAGGGGGCTTGCTCCCCTGAAAAAAACAAGAAAAAAGTAGTTTTTTTTGCCCTTTTGTTTTTTAGGCATTTTTTTCATTCTTTCGACTTTCAGGAAGTCATTATTTAACATTAGAACTGATTTGTCTCTGCCAACCCAACCTTACAGCTTATGATTTCTCTGCCAGTAAAATTTGCAGTTAACTGTTAATATGCAAGATGTGTACTGGGGATTTGAGGTGGCCAGGTGTCTTTGTGATTAAACTGTCTTCCTCACAGCTTCTGTGCCTGAGGTTCATGTCGGAGCTTTGGCTGTCATCTTTGTGGAGTTTATGTATTCACATATGATCATAGGCATTGCAAGTCAGAGAAATAAGACCGTTTACGACTAGATGATACCAACTGTCATGATGTAGCTCACACATCCATAAGGACAAAGCAGGTCAAGCCATGGATAAATTTGTGGATGCCCATGCACATGTTCAAGTTAGTCTTGTAGGATGTGAGTGCATCACTTTGTTTAAAGTCTATTCTGGAGATGGTGTAAATGCTGGATAATTAATCTGTGCCTCCAGTGTGTTTTATTTAAAGGCTAGGAGAAGTTTAAATCCTTAGCTTTGGTGTTAGTCGAGTTATTTGTCTTTTGGATTTGCAAGAGCTTAAGGAGAGTTTGGTCTTTTATGGAACAAAAGACATAGAGCACTGCATAAGAGTATGTAAGAGATTAAGATAAGGAAAGGGTTTCAAGCCCGCTCTTATACATAAGAGTCTTTAGAGTAGTGATTTGTTTGGATATGAAATGCTGGGATCTTTCTAGCTGTCTAATATATCTGGACAGATACATTCCAATGGGGGCATTATACTCTATAACGTAACAAATTTGAGCAGAGCTGAGTAAGATAACATCATTCAACCTTAATGAGATGCCTTTAGATATCAACTGAGGTAAATAATGATATCTGGTCATCAAAAAAAAAGAGGAAGTTGTCAGTAATCAGACCCATCATTACTATGTCAGTTTGGAGTGGAGTGCAAGCTGTAGTGTAAGTTGGAGACATTTTTGTTTTGCCAAAGCCAAAAGTGTGACACTGTTTTATGTTTAGTTTTATCCTTTTCTCAGCACACCATTGGTCAGCCCAAATTAGTTCCTGCCGTAATGATAACATGTCAAGGGGTGGTTATTTATCATTTATTTATTTTCTGTTTGATAACCACTTTAAGTCAGATAGCCCAAAGATCCTTTTTAGCCATGACCCAGGCAGATAGATGCCAAAGAGTATGCTGTTAGAATATATACAAAGATATAAATAAAATACATTTCAGTGATTGATAATTAACAGAGATATAGATAAAATACAAATATGGAAATACCTGTTAGTGATTGTTATAAAATAGTGAAATTGTAAAGAAAATAAATATTTTAAGTGAACAGAAAATGCATGCTTGGCTAGGAGTAACAGTGGCTAGGTGTAGGTAAGCGTTGTTTCTGAAACATGCACATGCTGAGTTGATATAGATGTGTTCAGATAGAGCTTCTTTTAATGTAACAAGTGTTTCTTTACTCTGTTTCTGAAGGTAAGTTATGCCATAATGCAGGTCCTTTTATGGAAAAAGATCTCTTACCCACTGCTGTTTTAAAACTAAAAGGTGTCCTAATAAGGGAGATGCTACTGTCCTGAGAGTTCCATATGGAGTATGTCTGCTCTCTAATGGGGAGCAATCTTTATAATGGGGGGAGGGCAATAGTACTCTTTTAGAAGGATCCATCCCTGATCCATTGAGTTGACTGTTCAAAAGTTAAATCTTCATAAGCACGGAAGTGCAGACATACAGGCTGTCCCGTATGGTCTACCGGTTAGGATTCCTGGTTTTCACCCAGGTGGCCTGGGTTCGACTCCCAGGTGGCCTAATGGTTAAGGTGTTTGCCTTACAAACACAAGCTTCATGGTTTGAGTCTCACAAGGGATAATTGGCTAGGCTTAAAATGGCTCACAAGGGCAGTTAGCTTAGTACTAATCTATGAACCTAATATATGCAGTTTACTGTGAGTAGAACCAAAAACTAGAACTGAAGAAGCATCCACGCAGTCTTTCTTTTAAAACAATAGGTCAAGAAAGGTGAGGTAAATTAGGTTCTCAGTTGTTTTTATCTACCTTAAGGTTTTATTTTAAATAGATGTCTTCCACTAGAGTTAAAAAGGCTCATGGAAAATATTTAAGTAAGCTTTTTCAGTATAGAAGGCAAATAGCATAGGTCTAATGGCTGACTGCTATGTACAGCACATCTCTGGAGTTATAGACCAGGTGACAGAAGTTAAGTACAATCTGATCGGCCCCTATCCTTTTAAGTAAAAGAATCAAAGTTTGATACACAGTGGCATAAACAAATGTCTGCTGTAATTAGGGATTGCTGACTGTTGCTAAGCAGCAGACTTTTTTTCTCTCATTTCTGAAATTCATGCACAATCCTGCTTTCTAATAAACACACTTTCAGTTTCTGTCAAAGAACAGTATAAGACTGCTTTGCAGCCACCATAAACAGTTGTGCTAGACTCCTTTTTGAAGAACTTAGACATTCTGTCTTTTAGCTTCTGTACAGAAATAGGATCATAGGAGGTTACTAGGCTAATGTCCCTAGAGCCTTTATCAGTCTAGCTGTATTATACCTGTATTCTCTAATTGACCATGTTAGATGGTCAGTGTTTGCAAGTTGATGGTCAGCACGGACTACCTCTGTGTATGAGGGACGTAAGTGCCACTCCCAGGGTGAATTTACTGCCTCGCGTCCAAGTTTTGCTTAGAGTCATTGACGAGCTCTGCTTCATGTGAATTGAGAGTTTATTCCAGAGGAGCGTCAATCTCTGGGAGAAATATCAGTCTCTCCAGTATGTCGTGTTAATGCCACAGGCTAGGTTAAGTTCCCAGAATCATGTGAATCTCTTCCCATTTGACTTGCGGATGTGTAGCATTTTCATTATGAGAGGGTCAGAGACTCCTCTGTAGGACAGGCACAAGTCACCTCTCAGCAGCCTACAAGATACAGAATACATTGACAGGGCTTTCAGTCTATCCACATAAGTCATGTTTTGAAGGCCTTGAATTTTCTGGTGAGGAAACTTTGTGGTCTCTCCAGTTGCTGCAGGTGTCTGGCGAAGTACATAATTGGATACCCTTACTTATAAGATGCAAAACATAGAAGACTTTCCTTACCACTATGGACACATGGTTCATAGGTGTGCACTAGGCTAATGGCCCTGGAGCCTTTACAAGCCTAACCCATAGAAGTTCCCTGGCATCGTGCCACCCGACATTAGTTCCCAGTGCCTCTATCAAGTAGAGTCACTGGAGTGAGGTGCTCTGTTTGATATGTATGTGAATTCTATTCCATAGCATGGGCAGTCTCTGGGTTATGGATCTGTCCCTTCAGCATGTTCTGTTGATTGTGGTAATGAGGTTGAGGTCTCTAGAGCATGTGGTGCGGAGGGATTAGGATTTCTTTAGATGTAGCATTTCTAACAGAGCTGGGTCAGACATGGCTTTGTAAGTCAAGCAGACATCACCTCAAAGTAGGCGATATGAGGCAGAGAATAGTTGGAGTTTTTTGAGTCTGTCCATATAGGACAACTGTTTAAGGCCTAGGATCATCTTTGTGAGGTACTTTTGCATCCTCTCCAGTTGTTACAGGTGCCTAGTGAGTTACATGCCAAATGGGGCATGTACTTGATGATTGGCCTAATGAGGGAAGAGTAGAGGGAGGCAATGACCTCTTTCTTCCTGGATACAAAACCCTTAGTAATGAGATGTGCCACAAACTTTCTGACCACAGTGGCAATATGGTGGTCAAAAGAGAGGTTGCTGTCAACCTGTGTTCCCAGATCTCTTATAATGCCTTCTGTGTTCAGTGGACTACCATCGATGTGATAATTCATGCGAACTGAGTTTTTCCCAAAGGGGATGACGACATTTTGGCATTGAGCTTAAGGCCATGGTTCTGACACCAGTCGTTGGTCTCAATGATGCCTTTCTGTAGGATGTCAACATCACGTGGGGAATTAATAATGGCTCCCAACTTGCAATCATCTGCAAACTTTGTCAGCCAGAGTCCCTTCATGTTGGCCTGGACTTTAGAGAAGTAGATACCAAACAAGAGAGGACCCAGGACCGCACCCTGTGGGACTCCATTTGCGACTGGTCGGCAGTCTAACGTGGAGTCAGCTACTTTCACACTGTGGGTTATATCTGTGAGCCAGTTTGCAACCCATCTAGTGATATAGAGGTTGATGCCTAGCTTAGTGAGTTTTTCTATGGGGAATGGTATCAAAGGCCTTGGCCAGATCAAGGTAGGCTGTATGAACCACCTATGTTTTCATAATAAATTTATTCTGTCAATTTTTGTGTTGGCCATTTTTTGCTTTTTGTATTTTTTTCTGGGCTGTTGCATTTGCCTATTTGCAAAATTATTTATTTGGCTATTGTATAAACCACCTTGCCTTCATCCACAGTTCTGGTGATTGAGTCAAAGTAGTTGTCCAGGTTGTGCAGGCATGATCTGCCCTTCACAAAACCAAACTATGTGGGATCCAGAGTTTGGAGATTCCCTATATCCTTGTTTATTAGGTCCATGATGATGCGTTCCATAGCTTTGCATATCAGACACATCAGGCTAATGGGGCGATAGTTCCCAGGGTCTGTAGTCACTCCTCGTTTGTGGAGAGGGATGACTGTAGCAGTGTGCCATTCGGTAGGGACAAAGCCTGAGATGAGGCTGTGATTGAACAGGGCACAGAGGTGTGGTGCCAGTTCACTCTGTAGTTCATGTAGAACATAGCCAGAGATATTGTCAGGTCCCATGGAAGCTGTATCTTGGCCTTGGACAGTGCTGTTTTAACCTGTGTAGCAGTAATATTGGGTGCCTGGCAATCTACTGGTATTGTGACTGGTCCTTTGGGGGGGGGGGTAAAGTTGGCACTGAATCTATCGGCCAGTATATTGGCAATATCTGTTGGCTCGGTATAGGAGGTACCATTGTGCAGTAGCTCAGAGCAAATCTGGGTATTGCCATGGAGATTCTTTACATAACTATAGAAGACCTTGTGGTTGTCTTTACTATCTGCTGCAATTCTGTTTTTATAGCTAGGTTTAGACGATTTGATGAGAGATCTCAACTTTTTGTTGAGGCTGATAAGAGAGTTTTTCCAGTCTTGGAACTTTATCTTATTCCGCATCAGTTTCTTCCTTCTGTTGTAGAGTTTGTTTATGGCAGGAAACCACCAGATTGGCTTCCTTTTCTTGGAGGAGAGCATCTTGGTTCTATTGGGTATGGCGAGATCTGTGCATTTGTGTACGTGTTCGTACAGTGCATTAGTGTATGATTTGGCTGTCATGCAACTATTCTCCATTTGCATGGGTGCCATGAAGTTAGCCACCTCTGTTTTTAGGAGTCCAAAGTTAGCTTTGGAAAAGTTTTTCATGGTGCTTACCTTTTCAGGGACCATGGGAAGGATGTGGATCTCCAAGGTGATTATTTTGTGGTGGGATCTAACCAGAGAGGAGCTAACTATTGGTGTAGAGCAACGGTCACCGATGTTAGTAATGACCAGGTCAATGATGTTGCTACCTCTAGTGGGGGGTAAGAACGAGCTGGTTCAGGGTATTGGAATTAATGAATTCCATGAAACGTTTGGCGAGTGTATTGGTACATGAGTAGTTTTCCCAGTTAATGGAGAGGTAGTTGAAGTCGCCCAGTATGAAAGTGTTAAGTTGGACCCTAATAGTCTACAGGGTGCTTAGGAATGTGGAGTGTGAGTCTTGGGACATGGTTGCAGACCTGTAGCAGGCTATGACCTGAATTGCTCTCTTACCCAATGTTAGCTACACCTGAAGTATCTCTTATGCGTTATGTTGGGCTACCAGTCTGGAGGTGTGTGCATCCTTTATGAATATGGAAACATCACTGCCTTTGAAGCTTCGGTCCAAGTTCTGGGTCCGAAAGGTGTGGAGTGAGTTATAGCCTTGTAGTGGGGGTGCTTTCTGCTGCTTTGAACCAGGTGTCTGTTACCTCTCAACCTCTTAGAGCAAGAAATCTGGACAAAGCCATGAATAAAAGTGGGACAAAGGATCAAAAATATGGACAGTTTTTAAAGATTGCTCTTGCAAACTTAGAAATTTGATAAAATAACAGGTTTTGCATTAACTTTGATTTTCTGAAGGGTATGAAGTCTGAAACTCAAATGTATTCCATTTTTTTCTAACTTCAGTCTTTAATAATATGCCATTAATTTGCCAGAAAAACGCAATTTTCTTGAAAAAACAGCCAAAAATATGAAGCAAAAATCTGGACATTCTGCAAAAATCTGTACAGTTGAGAGGTATGATGTATCATCTACTCTACCAAATATAGCTTTTCCAAGCATGGAGTACTAATGTAGCAGGAGGCTAGAGCACAGAACTTGGGCCTTACATACTCCTTGGCTGTCTAAAGCTTGTCTTCTTCTTCTTTTGGCTTTTCCCAGTTAGGGATCGCCACAGCGGATTACCTGTCCGCTCATGATTGGCAGTGGAGTTTTACGGTGTCGAGTTGCCAGCCTGGCGCCCAACCTTCCACAGAAGGCGCACACTTGTAATGCTATTTTATAACTTACTGATATGCACTATACAGAGCATCATGATTGGTTTGCCAATCATAGGCTGCTTTTACCATGTGTTTGAGACATGGATGCCTGCCAAGAAAGTCACCTTGAGAGTGAAGCTGGAGAGGTGAATCTCGGCATCCATGTCGAGAACACACGATATTAAGTTATGATCAGTGACACAATCGTAATTCTTTGTAGTGCATGGAGCTTTATTTGCAGCATATACTACTAGTTACAGAAAAAAAAAGCTAAATGTTTTGCCAGTTTTCACAGCTGTAAAACACTTAGCAGACACTGCCATAAAAACAGTTAAACACCGTCTGTTATGTTTACATTTACCTTTCACACATCCCAACTGTCTTGATTTTCACAGAATGTCCAAATTATTGCTTCGTATTTCTATTCTGTTCCTCATAAAAAACTGTGATTTTCATTTTAAACCACTGAGGATTGAGGTCGCTAAATAATGAAATACATGTGAGTTTTAGAGTTTGCATCCTTCAGAGAATACATCCTGTTATTCTAACAACTTTCTGAGTTTTCATAGGAAGTTATGGACACTTTATTGGTATGAACAGCAGGCAGAAAGAAATCTTTTGTTGCACCACTGTTATTTGCTGGTAACAGTACAGGCAGGTTTTATCGCTTCACATGGGACCTGACCTTAACAACTTGAGCAGGGGTTGCTTAACATTTGTCTTTTTCTGAATATCGAAGCATAATCACTGCACTCCATGAACTACAACTGTATGAACTGTTTACTGCAGGTTACAGTGTTGTTCACTGTAACTGACCTTGTATTTCATCTTTCATTTCTGGTGTATTTTCTTGTGTGCACAGCAGGTCAGTTGTTGTATTACATCTTTTATTACTGGAGTATTTTCTTGTGTGTACAGCAAGCTAGCTGTATTTTATCTTTCATTTCTGGTATATTTTCTTGTGTGTACAGTGGGTCAGTTGTATTCATCTTTCATTTCTGGTGTATTTTCTTGTGTGCGCAGCTGGTCAGTTGTCGTATTACATCTTTTATTTCTGGTGCATTTTCTTGTGTGTACAGCAAGCTAGCTGTATTTTATCTTTCATTTCTGGTATATTTTCTTGTGTGTACAGTGGGTCAGTTGTATTCATCTTTCATTTCTGGTGTATTTTCTTGTGTGCACAGCTGGTCAGTTGTCGTATTACATCTTTTATTTCTGGTGCATTTTCTTGCGTGTACAGCAAGTTAGTTGTATTTTATCTTTCATTTCTGGTATATTTTCTTGTGTGTACAGCAGGTCAGTTGTTATTTCGTCTTACATTTCTGGTGTATTTTCTTGTATGTTCAGTAGGTCAGTTCATCTTTCTTCTTCAAAAATGTTACGTATGCAGTATTTCAAACATGTTTTCCCCTGGCAGCAAAACATTATATCATATCAAGGTACTTTTCTCACATTAAGCTTTCTCCTGGTAAGGCTTAACATATCTCTCTAGTAGTATTACCTGAACACAGATCTGTTCCATCTGGTGAGGATTTTTTGATTGCTTGTATTTTCTTTGAAGGACAGTGAGAGAAAGTGTGAAAGATTTCAGTGACGTCAGAGATTTTAAAGCTGATTTTGCCGATCTCTTGCATTTTTTTGTCCTTGTTGCACTTATCTTTTTATTTTATTTGTACTTCAAATATTGATTTAAGGTCTTTCGTAGCTACCTGCTTAGTATCTATAAAACAGTATATGGATGTAAAACAGTACATATATTCAGGGAATGGCATGGGATTTGGTTTGCTTATTTATTTATTTATTTATTTATTTATTTGGAATTTGTTTTTATCTGTTTCTCATTCTCCTGTTAAAACACTAGAAGATAAGTCTATACTTTAAGCTATATTATAAAAGACAGGCTTAAAAAGTGCATTATCACTTCTGTACTGCTCTGCTGTGTGAACCTGGCATATATATGTCTTGATTTATAATTTTTAGCACTCTTGTAACTTTTTCTCTCTGCTTGCTTTCACAGCAACAGTTTCATTCCTAATCATGTCTGCTTTTTAGCACACTCACTCCTATACAGACTAAATGGAAGTGAAAACAAAGTAACCATTAGTAAATGTGAATTTTTCTCAGTATATGGCAGGTAGACAAGTATCATTTTACTCTTTTTGGTAGTCATGCCCCATGATTATAACCAAGTTGTTAAGTGTTTCAGACATGGATATCCAGAAATTCACCTCAAAATGTGAGGACATCACAGGTTTTTGAATTGAAAAAAGACTACTTAGATGAGAATTCTTCTATATAAAAGGTTCCTCAGAATCAAGTTTATCTTTGCCTGTCACCCTAAGAAATTAGCAGTTAAAATTTGCATTAAATAACACCAGAGCAATAGATCCCTTTTCGAAACAGAAATTGTGGTACTGTCCATAAAGAGGTTCAGAAGGGTGTCAGAGTAACATTTGTTATGCTTGAGGAGGAGAAATTAGTTTGGTATTAATGAGGCAGTAGTGAAGAGAGAGATTTCTACACACACACATGCAAACACACGCACACACACGCACACACTTGCTTTGCTTTTTTTTAAATTATTTACTTAAACTTTTAATTTTACACTTGCTAAACAGGAAAGCACAGTTGAGCCAATTTAAACATGGCAGGCATTAGCTTTTTTCTGTATGAGTTTTACACCAGTTTAATACGTGTTGCACTGAAGTGGCAGACTTATTTTTCATTGGGAATTACCTGTAAATTAACACCTTGTTGGGGAACTTTTGATGTCCTTCTCTATCACTGTTGCAGTATTCTTCACAGTAGGAATCTCCTGCCAAGGATATTCCAAAGGCTTTAGATGTTGTGTGCACTGTACATCACATGTATGCTCCCCATTCAGTATGTAGGGCATAAAGGTGACATATGGGCACAGTCATCCAGAACAACTTTGATGCAGTCTGAAAGCCATCATAGCTTATTGGTCTGAAAGCCCTTTTGCTGTGCTGAATTCCTAGTCTTCAGATAAGTGCCCTGTTGGGGTCTTTTTCCTTTTTTCTTTGGTCTTGTTCTTTGTTTTGATTAGCTAGAGTTCATGTCATCCAGGAAGGGAAAATGTCAGCATGGGAGGCAGATTCCCCATAAGGATCATCATGAAGTGTGTGTTTTTTGTCTGGGTACTTCCCCCGACCATACATCCTGTAGTATTTATAAAGCATTTGTGCCTAAGACTCTAAGAAGTCATTTGTCTTCCCTGGCTATCTGTCTTGAGAACCAGAGTCTTAAACAGTTAGTCCAAGGTAGCATGGTGGAATCTTCTAACCTTGAGGTACCAGTAAGCAAGAAGTATCCCAAGAAATCTTGGTCAGATTATTTGGGTGTCCAGATTCCACTGGATGTTTCTCTAGAAACGGGTGATAGCTATGTGGGTAATCCAGTACCTATGTTGAATTCTTCTGCTATGACCACATCTGAGGCTTGCATTGATCCTTTGATCCTTCCTTTCACACATTCTCTGAGGCTTTGCAGGTGTCTTCTCCAGAAACTGATGGAGAACTGTGGTTGATACTCTTGGAGGCCCTAGAAGGATTCTGCAGATTCTGATCAGGGAAGAGGTTCCAGGTACTCTTAGTGAATCTCGTTAGGGGTTGGAACCTCCAGTGTTTGTTAGGGCTGCTGTCCCTACCAAGAAAAAGCAGAAGACTAAGCATAATTCTGTATGCCCTATGCATCCTCAAAGGGAATGGCAGGTGTTTACTCGGGGCCTGTTTAATGCCTTAATGGCACTGAAGGCATCCCAAGGGGTTTCTGTGCCTAATCCCCCTTGGACTTCTACTTCTTCCAAATTAGTTAGGGAACCCAATTCCTCAGATGAGGACTCAGAGTCTGATGATGGGTCTCTGTCCTACTCCTCCCAGATGCCTTCACCTTTGGTTTATGGTTCTGATGAAGAAGAGTCTGTGATTCTTGAGTCTCCTTTTGAGGAATTGTCTTTTGGAGACTCTATACCTAGAATGATGGAATACTTTAAGTGGGATTCTTCTCAAGTGTCGGATATCAAGAAAAGGTGTTATGAGCTGCTTTAGGTGGATACTCCTAAACCTTCTGCAGTACTTCCTGTGGTGGTCTCTTTGTTAGACACCTTTACAGCTGTTTCTAAGCCTCCTGATTCTCACCTCCTGTTCCAAAGAAACCTATAAGGTTCCTGAGGATTGTCAGTTCTTATTTAAGTGTCCTTCTGCTGACCTTGCTGTGGTGTCAGTCTACAATGACAAGCCTTTTAAACTTTTTCCCTGTCCAAGCTTCTGCTTTCATATAAGGATATGAGGGCAATGGAGAGTATTGGTAAAAGGGTTTATACTGCTTCTACTTTGGCTTTTGGGGAAATCAATTATAATTACCCGGCCCACATAACCAGATATGCTCTGGCCTTGATTGCCCAGACTTGTCAGATTATTTCTGCCCTCCTTGATGCTGAAGCGAAATCTTCTGCTATACCTGTTTTGGGTTCTGCCTCTCAGGTGGTTCGTCACTCTAACAAGAAGATGCTGCTGATACATCTTCCAGAGTTGCTGCCTTTGGGTCTGTCATGAGGCATTATTCTTGACTTTGCCTGCAGTGTTTACCTGAAGACATTAAGGCAAAGTTGCTGGATGCTCGTTTGGGTGATAAAAATTTCTTTGAGACTGCTGTTGCTAATATGTTTAAGTCTCTTGAGGAAAAAGGTAAAGCTATACATAATATTAAACATATTTTTATGTCCTTTATCCCTAAATTCCAGAGAAACTCTCTTACTAGGTTTAGTTTTGTTCGCTGGCAGCCTCGTCAGGCCACCAGAGCCAGGAAGGGTGATAGGCGAGGTCCTCCTGCTAAGTCTTCTCAGGCTGCTGTGGCTCAGAATCCTCCTTTATCAGACAAGCCTGCTTATCTTTGACATCTTGCCTCCCCCACCCCTCAGCCTGGTTCCCTGGTGCCTTCAACTCTCCTCTGCCTTCCAAACTGGCATATCATCCAGATTACTTCATGGTGTGGAAGTCTTTCATTCCTTTTTCATGGATTCTCTAACCACCTCTGCAATAATTTACACATTTCCCAGAGGTCTTTGGGTTCTTGGTAGACTAAGGAACTATTCAACCTGTCCATCCTTCACAAGTAGGAAAGGGATTTTACTCCAGGATGTTCCTAGTCCCTTGAAAGGAGGGCACTTGGAGACCTATCCTGGACCTCTCCTTGCTTAACACCTTTCTCAAGGTATTTTCTTTTTGGATGCTTACTCTTCAAACCCTGTTTCCTGTTGTACTACCCCAAGCTTTTATGGTGTCATTGGATCTGAAGGATTCTTACCTTCATATTCCTGTTCATCATCTTTTCAGGAAGTTTTTACGTTTCTATTTCTTCCTCTCAGTTTCAGTTCTCTGCTTTGCCCTTTTGCCTCTCTATTTCCCCGAGAGTATTCACAAAATGCCTAGCTACTGTGATTACCTTTTGTAGGCTCCAATACATTCAGATTGTTGCTTATTTAGATGACCTGTTGCTTCAGGTACCTTCTCCCAGTTGGCTGTTGCAGGATTTGAAGTTCATCATATTGCCTTTCTTTTCTATACCGGGAACTTTCCCTTAACCCAGGCCTCCCCTTTCAGCCTCCTTTTTCTTCTCAGGAACTGTTCACAGACACTTCAGCATGGGGTCGGGGGCTTCCTGTGGTCATCTGAAAGTTCAATGTCTTTGACCCCCCCCCCATCAGAAGTCAGACCATAACAACATTAAGGAGATGAGAGCTCTGATTCTGACCCTTTAGGCTATTCACCCCATGTTCTTTCCTGGCACTCTAAAGGTTTATACTGAAAACAACACAGTGATGTGGTATGTCAGCAAGGGGGGGGGGCACAAAGTCTTACTTTTCTGCAGATTAGCTCTTCAAGCCTTGGATCTATCTCTAAGTTAACCCTTCAGGCAATGTATATTCCCTCAGAGCACAACCTAGTGGCAGACACCTTGAGAAGGTCCAGAACACAGGCTCATGAAAGGATGTTTCACAGAGATGTGTTTCTGGACATAGTCCATCAGTAGGGTATTCCAAAAGTATATCTTTTTGCCTTCTATCTGAACAGGCAGCTCCCTCTTTTTTGTGCCAGAGTGCCATGCCATCTGGAATGGAAGACAGACACCATATCTTTTCCTTGGAAGAGGATGTTTCTCTATGCCTTCCCTACTCTTCCCCTACTTCTAAGAGTCCTGCAGAATATTCATCTGGACTCCCCTAAAATCTTGTTAGTGACTCCCTTTTGGCCAAGAGAGCACTGGTTTACCCTCTTAATGCATATGGCTAGGGGCAATCATCACAAGGTACCTCACCGGTTGGGCCTCCTCACACAGGACAAGGAATCACTTATCCATCCTCATTTGTCCACTCTTCAACTGATACTGTGGGTGATATAGTTTTGGTTCCTTTTGGACACCTCTTTTCTGAGGACATGCTCATGGTTTTACAGGAGGCAAAAAGACTTGCAACCAGAAAGTTTAATATGTCCAAATCAAAAAGGTTTTCTGTCTGGTTCCATGTTCATAACCAGAATCCTTTTTTGGTTGGGGTCCCTCTGTTTTTCTCCTATTTGTGTGAGTTGCTCCAGTCTGGCTTGGCCTAGTCTTCTATAAAGGCCCAATTGTCTGCTATTTTTACCTGTTTGCCTTTGAATTCTCCTTTTGCCTCTCTCTCTTTGATGTCAAACAGTTTCTTAAAATTGTCCTGCATCTTAGGCCCCCAAGGCAAGCCCCTTCCTTGGGTCCTTTACTTTGTTTTAGAAAAACTGGGCTATGCTTTGAACTTGCAGGTTCAGGTTCTCTGCAAAATTGTACCTGGAAGACTGTTGTGTTACTTGCACTTACTTCTGCTCGGGTATATGTCGGATTGTTGAATGGCCACATTGTCGAACATCATCTCATCGACAATGCAGGCCATGAACCCCCCCCACACTAATTATATATACCAACTCTGACATTACACTGCAATGGGGAAAAGGGCAAATTTCCTGATCCCCACCATAACACAATCTCAGAATGGTTCAATGGCTGCATTGTTGATGAGAATACATTTAACAATGTGGCCGTTTGACGATCTAACATAGATACCTTCTGCTTGGACGGTTTCTGAGCTTTAGGTCATTATGGTCATCCCTACTTTTTTGATTTTTCACAGGGAGAGGGTGTCCCTTCATACTATTCCTTCTTTTATGCCCAAGGTGGTCAATGAGTCATCTTTAAATCAGGCATTTCAACTCCTTTCCTTTTTTCCTACTTCTCAGTCTGTTAGCGAGAGTGGTACCATGGCTTTGCACAGACAGCTCAGGTATTATTTGAATAAAACTATGGCCATTCATAAATCTAACCAGTTTTTTGTTTCCTTTCATCCCAGAACATTGGGTTTGACTGTTTCTAACCAAACCATCTAATCTTAGATATCTAAGGCCATTCCCTTTTGTTATCCTTTGCATGGCAAATTTCTGTGTATTTCCATTAGAGATCACTCCACTAGGCCTGTTGCCTCTTCTGGTGCTTTCTTCAAGGGGTTGGACATTATTTTCATTCTTGAAGCTGCTACTTGGTCTGCAGCGCATACCTTTACTAAGCATTATAAATTGGATATGGTTTCTAGGGCCAGATCAGGTTTTGCGCGAGACATTTTGCATGGGTTTGTTGAGGTATCTTCCCAGCTTCCACCTCCCATTCCTTTTCTTGAGCTTTTGTACTCTTTTTTGTGTGAAGAGTGCTGCAGCAGTGATACAAGGACATAATATAGTTGTGTAAAATCTTACCATAGCGGTAGATGTCTTTCTCTTCACTATGAAGGCATTTGCTCCAACCCCCTTTTGTCTTTTGCATTTTGTTTTGCCCTCCCTCCTGGCTAAGGGTCTTCTTTTTCAATCTGCATTTCCTCCTCCTGGATGTTAATAGCCTCTTTTGTCCTACAGGGACTGTTCTCTACTGGGGCTATTCATTTCTGGGTAACTGCGTCCGTACATCACCTTTATGCCCTACGTTATGAATGGGGAGCATACATGTTACGTATGGCACATACAAGATCTAAAGGCTCTGTTATACTGGCCAGATGTTGGTCTATCCTTGGCAGGATATCCCTACTGTGACGAATACTACAACAGTGAAGAGGAGGACATCTACTGTTATAGTAAGACTTTACACAACTGCACTTTCTTCAGTCAGGGTTTTGAAGTACAAGTTGCTCATTCTTCTGGTATGCTCTCCCTGTGTTGACATCACTGAGAGGAAAGTTCAATGAACTTTTCAGTGATGCCATGTGTGAAGAATTACTATTTAATGAAAGAGTTTATTTTAAATTTTATGTTATAAAACAGACACGAATGGGTAGAAAATACAGAAAGCCACTGTGGATGCACCACATGCCATTGTGTATAAGGTAAGTTCAAAACTGTGACAGGACATTTAATCATTTCTGAGGTCACTGCATCTAACGGGGGATCTTTTAATGGTGTTACCATGAGCACTGATTTTTCAGTAAATATACTAGGTAGGATTTGAGTAATTTTGCTACATAGGATTTATAGGCACTATACACAGTATGCAGAAGTTTTTTCTTGGGAAAAATACAAAAACAACTAAAATGATACCTTACTGCGCACCTTGCAAATGGTATGTACTGCATATCGAATGAACTACATAGAATGACTAGTGGGTCTAACACAGTTCAAAAGCAGCTTTACTATGAATCATGTGTGTCATTTGAAACTGAATTTCAGGACAGTTATGGAGATTCATCAGTAAAAAAGTTTTCCCACTATTCATTACTGCGGAAGTGGCATGCTGTGCATAAACCACCCCTGTCATAAGCAGGTTGAAGATGCATATGAATGTAGAGGAATATGCAGAATGCACATGCAGAGCATGGATATGAGTGCAAGTCTGTATTTACCTATTGACCGAGTCCTTCATTTTTTTGCTAACTAGTACTATGTACTATGACTATTCCTCTTAGCACTATATGGGGTTGTCAAATAACTCTTTGCAGCCATAATCTGTACTGAAAGCAGAATTACAATACTGGAGAAACAAAAGCTAAAAACTGCACAAAAAAGGAAATCACAGTAAGTTACTAAATCACATAGTGTAATGAAATTTTTTGAGTCAAGCTGTAGCAGATGTCGTAAAATAATAGTATTAAGAAATAAGGCAAAGCATACAATTCAGATGAATTTACAAGCTGCACACATGGTAAAAAGAAAGAGAGGGATAGAAGGAAAGAAAGACTAGCTTATATAGTATAAACTTAAACTTTGCAAATAATAAATTAATTCGCAGTACCCAAGTGAGGAAAACTAAAGCAGATATATAAGTAGAGTCATTAGTTGTTCACATAATATGTATATTGTTTCAGAGAAAGCACCTGTCGCCTCATGTCTACAGTAATGTGTAGCTGTAGCAAATATGTGCATGCCTGGTCTATATTTCCTGCAGTGCAGCTTCATAGGGACTTGTATTCTGGGCAGGCAGCAGCATCAATCGTTAAGGTATAACTGACAAAAGAGATACAAATAAAGGTGTTTTTGTGTGCCTGTGTACGTATCTAAACCGACGAGTCTGAGCCTGACTTTGTGTGTGTGTTTATTTCTTTGTCATTGTGTATGCAAGTGTGTGCATGTGTACGTATCTATACCTATGAGTCTGCGTGACTTTGTGTGTGTTATGTGTATTTATTTCTTTGTCACTGTTTATATGTGTGTGCATGTATGTTTGTATGTGTATGTCTATGTCTGCATATGTCTGGGAGTTTTATGTGTTTGTGTCTTCTGAGTCTGTCTAAGTGTGTACATTTTCAACTAAATCAGAAGGTGGTATTTGGCATAGTACTTGCATAACTAGAGTTGTGGTATTTTACTTTACATTTTAAGAGAGCGAGAGAGCACATATTTTAGCAACATAGCACTGTCTTGTTTTAACAAGCACTGTTATAGTGCTGTTTTAAAATATTCTGAAATGTGATCCTCTCGGAGGTAAGTACTGCTTCAAGTGGAGCTGTGACATTTTGTATTGCACTTTGTAGCAATGGACAGCTAGCATACACAATTTTAGAATGAATATGAAAAGCAGCATTTGTCATTGTAGAACATATTAATCCATTCTGGGTTGCATTTTATGAGATGGGCATAATCTGATGCTATTCTGTGATACCACATCGCTGAATTGCACTACCATAACTAGGTGACATGCAAATGGGGGGTTGTAGTGGAGTTACAGTATTTTCCTTTGCACTTTACAGCAGCAGAGAAGACGCACAGAAGGGGAAAAAAAGCACTACCAAGCAATGTGTATGTTGTTGTTGTTGTGTTTTTTGGCTTTTCCCGGTTAGGGGTCACCACAGCGGAACTCCGGTCCGCTAATGATTGGTAGTTGATTTTTACGTGCCGAGTTACCAGCCCTGATGCACAACCTTCAACAAAGGTATGCCCATTCACGCATGTCTCCATGCAGAAGACACTCCAGCTGAGAATCGAACCAGGTAGCGTCTTACTGTAAGGTGACAACGCTACCACAGCACCACCACCGCGGATTACTACCAAACAATGTGTATACATCAGCTAATAGTTTTATTTTTATTATTAATATTATTACTACTGCTACTATAATTATTGTTATTATTCATTGTAAATACCATGGTTTAATATCTGTTTTGGCAGCTGTCAAAAGAGGTGTCAAACTGTGGTCTTGAACTGCTGCTTTGGGAACCGTCAAAATACAGCTTTTTGACTATTTACTAGCAGGATTATGGAATAGTTAAGGATAATACCATGACTTGACTGTAAAGAAGCTACATTGTATGTTCTTGTTATTTTAATTGGCTTTTATGGAATTAATAGTTAAATGCTCCTGAGGTTTGATCATTCACATTAAAACATTCTGGGAGGTCATTTTTAGAATATATGTTTTGTGTGTGTGTGTGTGTGTGTGTGTGTGTGTGTGTGTGTGTGTGTGTGTGTGTCTGTGTAGAAAGCAATAAATCATAATTACAAACTGCCCTGTTTTGTTATACTTCCATAAACCACATGATTTTTGTTATTCTGACAGTTTGTCACAGAAGATTAATACCGTTAACTGCTGATAAACTTTATCTTGCGTTTGTTTCCCTTACTCTTCATTCAGATTCTACCTCTTTTAAACAGGTGAATTAATCAGGCAGTTGTCCTGAATCACCATTTGCACCATGTAACCAACTTTTCAACAGTTGTATAACATAACATTAAAAACTAGGTGCAGGCATATGCCTCTGAAACATGTTTATTTTTTTCTCTATTTTTGGCCATTTTATTCTGCTTTGCACAGACTGAACATGTGTTCTTTTCTAACACTGCTTAACAGCTGGTCGGTCATCTCCTGCACACATCATTGAAGCTCCCTGGAGTGACTTATACTGTAGTACAGTATCCTTTCTGTACTTTCCAGGAGAGACAATTATTATCAAGTACATGCTCTTTGTTAGCCTCTTTCTCCTTCAAACATCCAAATAGGAATACAGTATTTATCCAAAGTCATATGCTTGCTTACTATGTTGGTGGTTAGTCACGACCAATTAATGACAACCGAAGTTATCAGCAAGAGATAAATACCTTGATAGGTATGTTTTTGGACAGAGGTTACCCTTTGAAATTACTTGTTAAGGTGCATAACGGAGTGTTAAGGAGAAGAAATACCGCATTTCCCCCTATTTTATGGGGAGGTAATCAATACCCCCCAAAAAAGCCAAACCTTACAATTCTGAAGCATTGATTTTGAGATATAATCAGCAAACATCAGCAATATTAGAAATTGTTAGGAGGACATGGGACATACGTTTTGATACTGAAATGAAGACTAGATTAGGACAGATACCAAGAGTGTGTTTTTGTAAAGGAAAAAACATTAAGAGCATTTTGGAAAGGCCAATTTTTAAACTACATGTTCAAGAATGTATAAATGTGGAGCATGTAGATGCTGTAAGTTTATAAATGATGGCCCTTATGTGACAGTATTTGGCTACAATAGGGTAATACCATATCCAGGCAGATGTAGTTGTAATTCCAACATGTTTGTTTATTAGGCACTTGCACTACCTGCCCAGGATTCTATGTAGGAAAAATGATACGTAGATTAAAAGATAGGATAGCAGAGCAACTTAGGCCTTTTAAGAACAGAGATATACAAAATGCCCTATATACACACACAGTACCACCTGTTCCAACTAGTGCAGTGGATTAGCAAGGAGGGAGTAAGGATAGCTATGAAGAGGATGAAGAATGGAAAGGCTGTTGGTCCAGATGACATACCTGTGGAAGCATGGAGGTGTTTAGGTGAAATGGCAGTGGAGTTTCTAACCAGATTGTTTAATGAAATCTTGGAAAGTGAGAGGATGCCTGAGGAATGGAGAAAAAAGTGTTTTGGTACCTATTTTTAAGAATAAGGGTGATGTGCAGAGCTGTAGTAACTACAGAGGGATTAAACTGATCAGTCACAGCATGAAGTTATGGGAAAGAGTAGTAGAAGCTAGGTTAAGAAGGGATGTGATGATATAGTGATCAGCAGTATGGTTTCATGCCGGGAAAGAGCACTGTAGATGCAATGTTTGCTCTGAGAGTGTTGATGGAGAAGTATAGAGAAGGTCAGAAGGAGTTGCATTGTGTTTTTGTAGACTTAGAGAAAGCATATGACAGGGTGCCTAGAGAGGAGTTGTGGTATTGTATGAGGAAGTTGGGTGTGTCAGAGAAGTATGTAAGAGTGATACAGGATATGTACGAGGGTAGTATGACAGCTGAGGTCTGTGGTGGGAGTGATGGATGCGTTTAAAGTGGAGGTGGGATTACATCAAGGATCAGCTCTGATCCTTTTCTTATTTGCAATGGTGATGGACAGGTTGACAGACGAGATCAGACAGGAGTCCCCATGGACTATGATGTTTGCAGATGACATTGTGATCTGTAGTGAGAGTAGGGAACAGGCGGAGGAGACCCTGGAGAGATGGAGATATGCTCTAGAGAGAAGAGGAATGAAGGTCAGCAGGACTAAGACAGAATATATGTGTGTGAATGAGAGGGAGGATAGAGGAATGGTGAGGATGCAAGGAGTAGAGGTGGCGAAGGTGGATGAGTTTAAATACTTGGGATCAGTAGTTCAGAGTAATGGTGAGTGTGGAAGAGAGGTGAAGAAGAGAGTACAGGCAGGATGGAGAAGAGTGTCAGGAGTGATTTGTGATAGATGAGTACCAGTAAGAGTGAAAGGGAAGGTCTACAAGAGGGTAGTGAGACCAGCTATGTTATATGGGTTGGAGACAGTGGCATTGACAAAAAGGCAGGAGTTAGAGCTGGATGTGGCAGTGTTAAAGATGTTAAGATTTGCATTGGATGTGATGAGGGTGGATAGGATTAGGAATAAGTATATTACAGGGTCAGCCCAGGTTGGAAGGTTTGAAGACAAAGCCAGAGAGGCAAGATTACGTTGGTTTGGACATGTGCTGAGGAAGGATGCTGAGTATATTGGGAAAAAGATGCTAAGGATGAAGCTACCAGGTAACAGGAAAAGAGGAAGGCCTAAGATAAGGTTTATGGATGTGGTGAGAGATGACATGCAGGTGGTTGGTGTGACAGAGCAAGATGCAAAGGACAGGAAGAAATGGAAACAGATGATCCGCTGTGGCGACCCCTAACGGGAACAGCTGAAAGAAGATGATGATGACCACCTGTTCCATCTACAAGAAGTTTATCTTCTTTGTGGTTGACAGAGTGTTTCCAAATTAAAGAGGGGGTGATGACAAACTTAGAGTAGAAAAACTGGAATACAAATGGCAACTTTTTAAAATGCAACTTGTTCATCTGGCTTGAATGACAATATATTTACGATACCAGTGTTGAAACAAAGGGCAAGTGAAGTTTAGTGTATGTTGTATTACCAATACATATATTATTACTGTTTTGATGTTTTATTGTTTTATAACAGCACATTATATATGTATATATTTTTGGATAGCATCTCTTTGAATTATATATCATTGTGTCATTTTTAGGAATGTAATTCAGTATAATATTTATAAATATATTTCCATGCACAAACTGTTTATATTGTATGCAGGTATATACATTTTTAAAGATGGAGGCCAGTTAGGAATATATAATGTAATTAATTTAATTAATTAATTGTTTATGAGTAGGAAGACGTGATTGGTGGAATGAGATGGTCCTATTTGTATAATGGTCCTATTTGTATAAATGTATGAATGCTTTATGGCTCTTATTAACTCTGAAGAAGCCATTTGTTTATGGTGAAAGTGCTTAGTTTTTTAAGAGCACTTTGTGTAAATTGAGAAGTGGATTTCTCGTCCGTTTTATTCTTTATTTTTACTAGTTTTTACCCTTTTTGGGTATGTTTTGTTTTAGAACAAAAATATTGCTAGTATATTGTCTAGGAACAGCCTCCTAAATGTCAAAGTCATGTTGGAAGCGAGAAATTATAGACCTAGCTGTATTTAAATCGAGTTGCTGGCTACTGAGACTTGTCTGCATATATCAACTGGACACAAGCTGATTTAAGTATATTTTCTGCACTTATTTAAGATTTGAGTGAGTAAATATTGTGTGTCTTGGATTCAGTAAATATTGTGTCTCTGAATCTCTGCATTTAGCCATCTGAGCCCACTGAAAGTTGTTAGACTGCTTGAAATTCCTTTGTTAGTGTTAATTAGCTTGGGGGTTTCTGCTAGCATTAAAATCTGTGTTAGTTACATTTCTAGTAATCATTTTAAATCAAGTTGCTGGCTACTGAGACTTGTCTGCATATATCAACTGGACACAAGCTAATTTAAGTATATTTTCTGCACTTATTTAAGATTTGAGTGAGTAAATATTGTGTCTTGGATTCAGTAAATATTGTGTCTCTGAATCTCTGCAGTTAATTCCCCACCCTCTCCCTGTTTGTTGTTGTGGTGTTAATCTTGGTGGCTTTGGAATTGCCCACCCCTGCTGTAAATCTCTTTTTGCACACTCCTCCTGGACCCATCTCATTCGCTCACTCAGCTGAGTACAGTGAGATCATATTTTGATCTTGGATACTCTTACCAGTCCCATCTCATCTGCAGTGTACAGAGAGAGCACTTGGGAAGGGCATTCCCCTATAGTATCTTAATCAGCTCTGTTTCCTCCATCTCAAAAAAAAAAAAAAATTGCACTTCATCTGCCTTACTGTATTTGTGTTTCTTCCTACTTTATTACCTTATTTTGCTTTTGCCTCTTTTAAAAGTACTAAATTAAATTTATTCTGCTGCCTTTATTACTGCTTGTTAGTAGCCTGATTAAATTGTAACTGTTATTCTAAGGCCCTTGGTTTAAGCACTTGGGCTTCAAACCAGTTGTTTTACATTAAGAAGGTTTGTGGTGTGCACTGTAGTGGCAGGACAGGTAGCATACATCCTTCTAAGTTGGGAACTGCTGATTGAAGGCTCAGTGTCTGTTATTCTAAAAGTGTATTAGTTCTAGGTTAAGGACTTGGGCTTCAGGCTAGTTATTTTACATTAAGAAGGTTTGTGGTCTGTACTCTTGTGGGAGGAGAGGCTAGATTCTGCCCTTCTGAGCCAGGAATTTCTGGTTAAAGGCTTATTGTGCATGCTTACTTGAACTGTTTCTTTCTGAAATCGGTACGCCTTGTTTGCTGTAGCATAGACTAGATTCAGGCCGGCTGGATCTAGCTTTGTTTGTATGAATTGTGCACTGACCCAGGCCGTCTTTTTTGGAAAAGGTTTCTCTGTATCCTAGTGGCAGGACTGTGCAGTTAGAACTTGTCTGATTGAAGACTGCTGGAACAGGGCTCAGTTTTAAGCTTTTTAACTAGTTAATTGGGCAAAGTGTTGTTTTGATTGTATCTGCTCTATTTTCTGGAAAAAAATATATATATATACTTGTTTCTCAACTTTCTGAACTAGTATAGTCCAGTTTTCATGTTATTGCTGAATCCAGGGTTGTGTTACAAGTTTCTGTGTTGCCATACCTTACTTGGATAGAAGGAAGTTTCTCTGTTCACCTGTGAGGGAGGGGAGCTTTGAGCAGGCTATCTGTCCCTGGAGGAGTGGTTTCAGCCCAAAAGTTAGTGGTTTGTTGACCTTTTTGGGCTAATTTTGATTGTATCTGCTCTATTTTCTGAAAAAAAAAAATTATATACTTGTTTCCCACCTTTCCGAACTAGTATAGTCCAGTTTTCAGTTTATTGCTGAATCCAGGGCTGTGTTACAAGTTTCTGTGTTGCCATTACCTTAATTGGATAGAAGGAAGTTTCTCTGTTCACCTGTGAGAGAGGGGAGCTTTGTGCAGCCTGTCTGTCCCTGGAGGAGTGGTTTCAGCCCAGAAGTTAGTAGTTTGTTGGCCATTTTGGGCTGATTTCTATCTCTTTCACTTCCCTGCTATAAAAACCTCATTTGCACAGTTTTTACGCTTGTATTCCGCTCAGCAAGTGCCTTCCAGGTGTTCTGCAGAGTCTACAGCAGCAGAGAGACAAAACAGTGACTTTGGAGTGATTAAGTATCACTTTTCTGCTTTTTTTGCTGTCTTAACTAATTCCGCCTAAAATGCCAGTTTTTTTTTAGCGAATCTGTGATTTAAAAAGTTTGTTATTGTATACAACTCCGCACAGCTCCTCGTGGTGTCCTGCAGAGTGATACAGGCAATAGAGAGACCCAAGAGAGACTTTTCCAGATTTAAGTATTTTTTCTCGTTTTTTTTGCTCGGACTGCCTTTTCCCGCCTAAAAAGTGAATTTCTAACTGATCTGTGCTTTAAAAAGTTTAAATTGCATTTGCCTTCTGCTTTTACAGTTTTTGCACTTGTTTTATATCAATTTAAGTCATTTTTGTACTGTATAACTGTTGTAGGCTACACACTAAAGTGCGCTAGCCTGTTTATAGCATTTACAGTGTTTTCTGTATGTTTTTCTGCTAAAAAACTCTTTTTCCGCCTTTGCTGAACTAGATTAGTCCAGATTTCAGGTTTTGCTGAATTCCGGACTGTGGTACAGTTTCCTATGTTGCCCATATCCTTACTTGGATAGGAGGAAGCTTCTCTGTTCACCAGTGAGAGTGGGAGCTTTGAGCAGCCTATCTCTCCCTGGAGGAGTGGTCTTAGCCCTGAAACTAGTAGCTTATTGGCCGTTTTGGGTCAATTCCTATCTCTTTCAGTTTCCCTGCTTTAAAACCCGTATTTGCATGGTTTTGCACCAGTATACAACTCCGCACAGCTCCTCGTGGTGTCCTGCTGAGTGATACAGGCAACAGAGAGACCCAAGAGAGACTTTTCCAGATTTAAATATTTTTTTCTCTGTTTTTTTGCTCCGACTGCTTTTTCCTGTCTAAAAAGCGAATTTCTAACTGATCTGTGCTTTAAAAGGTTTAAATTGCATTTGCTTTCTGCTTTTTACAGTTTTTGCACTTGTTTTATATCAATTTAAGTATTTTTTGTATTGTATAACTGTTGTAGGCTACACACTAAAGTGCGCTAGCCTGTTTATAGCAATTACAGAGTTTTCTGTGTGTTTTTCTACTGTTTCCTGAAAAAAACAAAAAAAATTCTCTTTTCCCGCCTTTGCTGAACTAGATTAGTCCAGATTTCAGGTTTTGCTGAATTCCGGACTGTGGTATAGTTTTCTGTGTTGCCCATATCCTTACTTGGATAGGAGGAAGCTTCTCTGTTCACCAGTGAGAGTGGGGAGCTTTGAGCAGCCTATCTGTCCCTGGAGGAGTGGTCTCAGCCCTGAAACTAGTAGGTTATTGGCCGCTCTGAGTCAATTCCTATCTCTTTCAGTTTCCTTGCTTTAGAGCCCGCATTTGTGCGGTTTTGTACGGTTTTGCACATAGCGCAGCATCGGGCAGCGCCACTTAAATGGGTTGAAACTATTCCCGGCTCCACAAAGTCTGCTCTTCACTTTTTCCCTTAGAACTGCTCTAAATCTCAAAGTAAGCACTCTATTTTCATTCTAAAGCCCTGTAGTTGCTCGTATAAGTAATCTTATCAGTAAGCACTAATAAACTAAAGCACTACACCCTCTTATAATCCCTTTAAGTACTTGGCTCCCTATTGGTCCTTTTTGATCAGTCAAAAAGTAGTTCCTTATACTATTCTGACATGTCCAAAAGTCAGTTTCGGGTTTACTCTCCAGTCCAGCTGGTGAATCTGGGAATCTTGAGGCAATGTTACAACTGCCTTATGTACACAGATCACCATCTCCTCCTCCCAACAAGCTCAAATATATGTGAGAGATGCAACTATATAGCCAAACTGCAGGCTGAGCTCTCTCAACCCAATACTGGCGCAGTCAGTCAGGAGGAGAAGGTAACCACACACACCACAAATCCAGTCTCACATAGACCTATCGCAACAGAAAACCATACACATAAACACACAAAAACATACTCGGAGGCTCTAAATAAAAATCTGCCCAAGCAGCAGAGACCTCCAAAGCAGACATCCAATCAACCACTACCCCACAACAATACCCACGTATCACATAGTTCACAAAGTCAGTGTGCCACACAGTCACAGCCCTTAAGGCTAAACAACACACCTAATACACTTGTAATAGGTGACTCTATTGTCAGACACACTGACGTCCCACTCACCAGGCTGAACAAGGAGAAGGTCACTGTAAGCTGCCTGTCGGGTGCCAGGATCAGCCACATAACACAAGCACTCAGGTCACTCCAAAGCACGTACAAATATGACTCTGCCATTGTCCATGCTGGTGTGAATGACCTGAGACGTACCTTCCTGGACTACATGAAAAGAGACATAGAGGAGCTCCCTGATCATGTGGCCCAGGCTGGTATGACCCTGACCTTGAGTAGCATCTTACCCTCACCAAGAATGATGCCACAGTATAAAGACAAAATGATCAATTTTAACAATTGGCTAAAGTATTGGTGTCATTCAAAGGGGATCCAGTGTCTGTCAGCCTGGGATGACATGCTCCACAAGTCATGTTGCTTCGCTAGGGATGGCTTGCAGTTGTCACCCCTGGGCTTTCGAATACTGGCTAAGGCTCTTGCCACCCCCATAGTGCCTTTTTTAGGCAAGGCTCAAAAGACAAACCCACCTCCATAGACAACACAAAGAAAAAGAAACTAAGGGTAATGCTGCTCAATGCCAGAAGTCTAAACCTCAAAATGCATGCACTCGAGGCTCTCCTCAGTATGGAGAATATCGATATCTGTGCAGTAACAGAAACCTGGTTCAAGGCTCCCGAGAGCACCCCAGCACTACCAGGTTATACCTCATACCATGCTTTTTGGCCCCAAAACTCGGACCGAACCACAAAAGGAGGGGGAGTATCCATATTCATCAAAGATAACCACACCTCCAGGTTAGTGGCACTGAATGAAGCATTGGAGACCATCCATGTGCAACTAACAGTGGGAAAAACTGCCTTTCAGTTTGTAGCCTGCTGCAGACCACCCTCCCAAACTCAGGAACCCCACTCGGCTTTCCTGAGAACACTGGAGAATATGAAGGTCTCTCCAAACACCATTATATTGGGTGACTTCAACTACCCAAACATAGACTGGGAGCACTACTCAAAAGCCAACACCCTTGCCCAACGTTTTCTAGAATTTATAAACTCAAATGCTATTTAACAACTGGTCACCACTCCCACAAGAGGGGAAAACATATTGGACCTGATCGTCACCAACATGGGGACTCTATGTTCCATACTAGAAGTATACCCCTCATTGGTAAGATCTGACCATAAATTAATCTCACTGGACATCCATATGCCGTCCCCACCCCCAGCCAAGGAAACCACGGTGAAGAACTTCTCAAAATCAAACTTCACACTTCTCAAAACTGAGGTGGAATCCTTCAAAGCCCCCAGGCCAGTGGAAAATACGTCCCAAACCACAGAATCCTTTACAAACGCTTTCTATGGACACCTACAGGAATGCATGGATCGTGCTATCCCAAATAAAACCAAGACTCATTCCTCCAAAGGCAGGAGACCTGTCTGGTGGACCCCAGCCATAAATAAGCTATACAACAGAAGGAGGACGCTACTACATGATAGAGCAAAATCCCAAAATGGGAAGGCATCTCTGATCAGTACTAGCAAGAAACTACGATCCCTCATAAAATCATCTAAGGCCAGCTTTGAAAGAAAAATTGCACAAGATGCTAAAGATAATCACAAGGCCTTCTTTAGTTATGTCAGGAACCTGGGTGGCAACTCCCAGATATGCTCTGAGTTAGTTCAAAATGACAAAAAATACACTGAACCCACAGACATTGCCAACATCCTGGCAGACAGGTTCAGTGCAAACTCCCCCCTTCCCCCCCAAAAGAGCAAATGTGTATCCCAACAGAGTGTAGCCTCCCTGACATCACAGATGCACAGGTGAGAGCTGCCCTCTCCAAAGCAAAAAACACAGCATCAATCGGACCAGACGGTGTCCCGGGCTGCGTCTTACACGAACTCCAAGAAGAACTGAACCCTTACATAATGTCACTGTTCAATCTCAGCCTTACTACAGGATATGTACCCAAGGAATGGTGTACAGCAACAGTGGTCCCACTCCACAAAGGTGGTGCCACAACGGACCCCAGAAACTATCGCCCTATAAGCCTGACTAGCCTGGTCTGCAAAGCTATGGAGTGTATCATCATGAAACTTATTAACAAAGACATTGGGAACCTCCAAACACTGGATCCTACCCAATTCGGCTTTGTTAAGGGCAGATCTTGCCTCTTGAACCTGGTCAACTTCTTTGAAACAGTCACCAAGGCCATAGATGAAGGAAAGGTAGTCCACACAGCCTACCTGGATCTTGCAAAAGTCTTCGACACAATACCCCACTCGGGCATCATAAATAAGCTCACCAGCTTAAATATCACCCCCTATGTCACAAGATGGCTTGCAAACTGGCTCAGGGATAGAACCCACATGGTCAGAATTGCAGGTGCCATATCAGACTCTAAACCAGTTACAAGTGGCATCCCACAAAGCTCAGTCCTGGGACCTCTCATGTTCGGTATATATTTCTCTGAGGTACAGGCTAACTTGGGAGGACTATGGCTGACCAAGTTTGCAGATGACTGCAAACTGGGTGCCATAATCGACTCGCCGACTGACACAAGCATCCTCCAAAAGGGTCTCACAGAGACGGATAACTAGTGCCAGAGCCATGGCCTAAAGCTAAATGCCAAAATGTGCATAGTCATCCCCTTTGGGAAAAACAAAGTGCCCACAAATTACCACATAGGTGGTAATCCATTAAGTATGGAAGAGCTAATTAGGGATTTGGGGACCCAAGTAGATAGCAATGTCTCCTTTAACAATCACGTTGCCAAAGTCATTAGAAAGACCTTCTATATAGCCCACCTTATCATGAAAGGGTTCACATCTAGATCAAGAGAGGTCATTGTGCCCTTCTACTCATCATTCATCAGGCCCATAATTGAATACAATGCCCCATTTGGGATGTACCTTACCCGACACCTGCAGCAACTGGAAAGACCCCAAAAGTACCTCACCAAGAGGATCAAGGGACTCAAACAGATGCCCTACGCAGTTAGGCTAAAGAAACTCCAGCGCTACTCAGTTGCTTACCGCCTACTCAGAAGTGATCTGTGCCTGACGTATAAAGCCATGTCCAACCCAGAATTAATAGACATGCTCCACCTCAGGAAATCGAAATCCCTTAGAGCTACACGCTCCAGGGACTTAAACCTCAGCACAGAAATAAATAGGACATGCTGGAGGGACAGATTCATATCCCAGAGACTCCCCTCACTCTGGAACAAAATTCCAGTCCATGTTAGGCAGAGTCCCTCAATGACCCTCTTCAAGAGAAATCTTGACGAGTGGATGGGAGATCGTAGGTTTACCCCTGGGATCTCTTCTGGGTCCCTACTAGACAGAGGCACAGTAAACTAACCTCAAAAGGGCTATCTTCTGTGACCTACTATACAGAGGCACAGTCAACTAATCTAAAAGGGTGGCAAAAGCCAAACACACTCTAGCTAGGCTTATAAATGCCCTAGGGCAGATAGCCTAGTATCAACCTATGAACCTATAAGTAAAAGATGAACTGAAAGTGCAGGATAGACGATGCATATGTGATTGGATACTCGAATACCAGACAGGAAGGACAGGTTATAAGTTTAGAATTCTGAAAATAACAACATAAACCATAAGTTTAGGTCAGAAGCCACAATTATTTGAATGTAAAACTGAAAGTGCAAGTCAGAAGTAAATAAAATACTTTTTTTAAACTGAAATGTAATGGTCACATTAGGAGACTTTGTGTCAGAAATGCATTCTCAAATACATTTCAACCACTAAACATGATATCTGAACAAAGCCAAAATTTTACGGGAACAAAGGCCCAAATCAAGGGCAATTTCTAAATATTGCTCTTAGAAAGTTGATAGAATAATAGGTTTTGCATTAACTTGTATTTTTGAAGGTGATGAAGTCCATAGCTGAAATATATGTTATTATTTAATTACTTTAATCCTAAATGATTTGTCAGAAATCCACAAATCTTATAAATAACAGATCATAAATACGAGCCAAAAATCTGCTCATTTTGTAAAATCTTTGACAGTTGAGAGGTGTTCCTGCCCATCCGGGTTTGAAAAGGATTAAGTTTATGAAAACAAAAAAAAACAAAAAAACAAAAAGTGAGTATGGAAGTCAAGGCACTTCCTCATGAATTCATGATAGCAGTTTCAAGAACTATCACTAAAAGCAAATCATTTTGCTGGTAATACAGCATTATGGAATTTATAATCACTCGACCATGTGAGCAACAACACATGACTTTCTTCACAGAGTTAGGGCAGGGACAGAGTGACAGTCCCTGTAAGTTTGGATGCAGGAATCACAAGACAGTGGCAATAATGAGCCTGTCCTAAGTTATTAACGTTATGAATGTTGTATTTTCAAAGATGTCAGCAAAGAATAATTTGTAATCCTGCATAGTGATACTCGTCAGATTGATGGAGGCTGAAAGACAAAGGAAGTCCAGAAAGCAGTGCAATTAATAATTTATTGTCTAGTTAGTGATGTCCAAGTCAGCTCTAAGACTCCAGAAAGTACTTTAGTCTTAAAATGTGCAAAGATGAACAAAACTGAACCTCTTGGACATTATCTCTGAGGGTGACTAACAAGTTTCAAGACCATCAGATCTGGGTAGATGCATGATTTGAGGCAGAAGCCATGTAGAATTTGAAACAGCATTACATTTTCAAAAAACTCAGTAAATTAATTCTGCAAAGACTCTGTGCAAAATGTGGAGCCATGCTGTAAGCCAACTCAAGCGTGCTTCCATCTGAATTTGCGAGTAAACTGTTTGTGTCCAAAAAATAGCTGATGTACAAGTAGGTGGTCAGCTTCTATGTAAGACAAAGAGTCTATCTGATAATGCTGTCAAAATGGTGGACATATTTGCATAAACATACATATATGTATATATGAAAAAATATAATATCCTTTTTATCTCTAAATGTATAATTTCTGAAGTGAAACTGTGGTTAGAGTTTGCATGTATAAATGGTTTTCATGTTGTACACACACACACACACACACACACACACACATATATATATATATATATATATATATATATTATGAGCTATTGCATACTTGATTGTTGCTGCTTGAGTTCTTCGGGCCATTTCATTTAATCAGTTTTCAAATAAGTTAAATATAATTGAGGAACTGGAAGTACAGGCTGAAAATAAAAATTCTGAAAAATTAAAAGCTGAACTTAACTTCAAGTTTGAAATTATCTAACCTTATACTGAATTAAAATGCTGAAATAATAAACACAGAGTATATGTACATATTTTTACTGAAATTTAAATGCTTTGGAGGCAATTCATATCTCTGTACTGGCTTGTTGCACCATAGAACAGCATTTGTTAAGGTACAGAGGGATGAAAACTGATTGGAATGTTCGATAATTCCCATGAAACATATAACATTATAATTGCATGTGTTAGTAAAAATTATAAAGTGGGTTAACTAGAATCTGTATTTTATTTATTTGGTCAGGAAATGGACAGCCTTAGCAGGTGAGGTGGTGCTATTTTGCTTTCAACTTTTCTGCCACTCCATTTATGTTACCAGTTTTATGCAGGGCAGTAGGATTGTTGGGCCGTTGGCTTAAATTAAGTAATTATGATATTACCATTCATTAAGTAAGGAGCCTTAACTACAACAACAGCCCTCTGGGTGACTACAGGATTATGCTTAGAAATATCAAAATGGTACTGTTGCTGCTGGTGACATCATTAGCTTGTCCTTTCTGTCCCTGCTTGATGATATGGTCAGGTTATTCAGACTATGCAGCATTTACTTGCACTTTCTGTCCCCATTTGATGACATGGTTAGTCTACTCAGACTGTGCAGTATCTGCTTGTACATCAGGTGTGACCCTATCAATACATACAGACAGACTGAATGTGACATCAACAGTGATACTCTGAATTAACGGTCATTTTTATTCCTTTTATCAGCCTAAAGGCTCTGCGCAGAGACATGGTTTTCTTGAATCACTGTCATTTGCTTTTACCTTAACGTGCATCTTGCTGCCGATTCATCTTGCCACTCCACTGACCACTGTGTACTATGCTACATGGTTTACACCATCCAGGTATGACATGGCAGCTGGTGGAGATGTCTTGCCACTCCCACTGTTGAAGATCTTGGTGAGGAACATCCATGGAGAGAGACTAGTGCTGCTTCATAGTGGATGTATTCAAACAAGACAGTGATGTTTTCATCCCTATAAAGAAGGGTGTGCAGAGACTCCAGAGTTTGCCATAACTCAGTCACAAACATACATTGGAGCCGAAGTAATGTTTCTGTTTTCCAGCAGGACTGGGTATGTATGTTAAGTTACTCCCTCCAAAAGTAAATAACTAACCAGAACTCCAGTCTTTTCTACCTGGCCTGCCACCTTGCTTCTGTGACAGGGTATCCCCTACACAGCAGTTGACTATCTGCTGCTTTTCATTCTTATTCCTCCTAACTTTAGTGCCCCTAGTATTAAGCCCCTGGGGCTGGTACCACCTTGACCATAGGCTGGATGAGAAGAGAAGGAAGAAACTCAGAGTTGAGCCCCTGGCAGTGTCATATATGCTGTTGTGTGTGTGGTATTTTTTTGGATGTCCTAAATGGCTGGAGCCGATCATCTGAAGTGCATCATTACACCTAATGTCAGTTAGCTGTGTCCTGACCATACAGTACCAAATTTTAATAGCTCTCTGTTTTACATCCACAGCATACCCCGTCACCAGGGAGTGCCAAACCACAGGCAGAAGTCCAACCTTCCCACCCAGAATGGGTGAGCTGATAAATTGCCACTTTTTCCTTCCCACTCTCCACAGCTCATCCGGTGACCAAGTCACTACTTGATGTCAGGTCATCTGGGCCACAGTGGGGGCTCCACCCCTGTGTGCAATAGAGGAGGGTAGCTCTGTCAATTTGTGAATCTGAACTGGTGGCATCAGAGATAGGAAACACTACTGAGAGCCTGCATATGTCCTTCTGATATGTTCAGTGCCTCAGGGAATCTGTTTATTAACAAACAAGGTGAAAAGTGTTATTCTGATATTAGTACATATCAACTACTTTTGATGCTGGCATCAAACAAATACATGTGTGTTTATAAAAATGTTTGTATATTGTACTGTTTTTAGGTTTCCTAAATTATTTCTACTCTACAGTGTATTCCTGCAATCAGTTGTTTCTCTGTATACTGCTGTATTTTTTCTGTTAAATACATTCATTCTTTTCTGTATATTTTGTTGTATTATGGAGATTCATTACCCCCCACAATCAAAAAATGGACTCTGCCCATTTGACCTACCAGTCTACTAAACAAGAAATACATTAATGCATGAATGAATGTGCCTCCTCAGTAAGTGAGTGATATTTGGCAAGGAACACCCTATGGAATTAAAGTGCTGGGTATATAAGTATCCATACCGATAGAGGAACACTAACTTTCATGCCTCATTTATAAATCTGGCAGGTTTCCCATGCCATCTGTGACTGTCACATTTGATGCACCTTAGAGAGTTACTTTTGGCTTCATTAAGCAGTTTGAATATAATAGTTTTGAAATCATCAGTTGAGGCAGTATGACTATGCTCTAGTACTATAATATGTCTCCATGCAAGATGTTGACAGACAAATTGTTACTGAGTAAATATAGTTACTGGAACTGAACAGAATTCAGCACGATTTAAGAAGTATCCTTGGGGTAAAATAGAATGGGATAAGCAGAAAATAAGAAACTTAATGCGCAAGGAGTACAAAAAATAGAAAACTGTAACAAAAGGAGCACTTAGGTACTTCAGGGATTAGCGACAACAGACTGCAGAATAATTATATCCATTGAATATGCAGCTTAAAACTGCAAAAGTTGACCTCCCCTGCATAAAAAAATCTGAAGGCACTGATTAATGAAATGGGGAGTGGTACCTTGTGACATCACTGATCTGAGCATCTCATCGATCATTGCTAGAAGAGCGTGACCTCATCAGTTTGAGCAGGATAAGTACTATGCTTTGATAAACCCTAACAGTAGTTGGGGTCAATATCCATCTCAGCGTAAAGATGGATATTTTTCATTTTTATTGCATACCATCAATATACAGTGTAAATGCTTTACCCTTTGCTCTGCGAACGAATTCATAGCAGATGAGGAGCTGCTTACAAATGGCTCTGGAGCGCTCATGTTGGCAGGTTATTGAACCAGTATCGATCGTTCTTTTTGTGTGGTCTGCCTCTTAGACTGAATGCAGCTCCTGCTGTCCCAACAAGGAGTGCTGTGAGCAGAGCAGGACGAGTGGACACATAACAAGTGAAGAACAAAACGGTCCCTTCTTATGCAGGGGTCAGGGATTTTATTAGAGTAACAGGAGTTTAAAGTAACTTAAAAATATGCAACTTGTCTTGGTATACAGATAGCTGTCAGCAGTGATCTGCAGTATGCAATTGTCCCCATTATGTTTTATCTGATTTGTAGTCTAGCTTCACAATGCACAAACATCCATTCAGAATGTATGCCTTTTTGAATAGTTCGTGCTGCTGCTATCACACTATAGTCTGTTTTGCTCTGTGTAACCTTTCATGATGCTGAACATTATGTCAAGTCATAATTTTTTCCTAGCTGAGTAGTCATTTTATTTCAGTCAGCTCTTTCTTGTCTAATGCTCCCCCCCATTCAGGCTGTGTTACCATCAGTACCTGTCTCCCTCAGACGTCTGTCTTGTCACATGTTATTCCACTCATGTTGTGTAAACTCAGTGCCGTTCTCATACACTGTCTAGCCCTGTGCTAGCCCTGCTTATACTGTGTTAACTCCACTGTCTTTCTTCCTTTATCATACTGTGTAACATTTGACACTTGTCTCTCACAGTTTAGCCTTTCTTCATAAACCTCACCACTGCTAGCCTTTAGCACCACTTCCTAGATTCAAATTGCAATCATTCTCTTTCTAAAATAAATCTTTGTAGTGTTCTCCATGTATTTTTTAAATTGTAACATGGAGATTTACCATCAACTGTCTTTGCATTGAAAATGTGTATGCTTTAATGTTGCAGTTGTGTTTTATTCCATTTGCAGTAGGTTCTCTGTTCCCTTCCCAGTGCTTAGCCTTCCCCTCTGATGTTTCTCCAGTACCCAGTTCTTGAAGTCAAAAAGGATCTCAGAAATGAAATACAAGAAGTCAAAGTTTATTCTCCATCTGTAATAGGCATATCTGCTCATCAGAAACTGAAATCCCAAAGACTGATATAATTGGCATGCTGTATTATTCTCCATTCAATTGAAAGGAGTTGTAGCTGTAGTTCAGTCTTAACACTCCACTCCACAGGACTTCATAGCCGTTGTTACATCTTGCTCAGTAATTGTGCTTGACGGCAGGCATTTGTGTGCCTAGCAAATTATTTAGTAAACAAGAAATAAATATCTTTGTCCTCTCATGCAGGTAAGGCATATCATCTAGGTTTGTTTCAGTCATAATGGTCTTTTATTTCTATACCTTAGAAGTCAGAGCCTTCATAGTAAGAAAGGTTAAGTTTTCAAAGAGTTCTTACTGTTTCCGATGTAGTTTTAAAAAAATGCAATATCTTTACTTAGTTAGAGTTATTGCTTAGGCTGTAATTAGAGGCAGATAGCCTATCTATATTCTTTAAAAATTAATTGATGGCTTTCCTTTACATCAAATCAGGATTCATGTGTTGCTTCTGACATTACAGGCAGTTAATGTTACTGTGAAAAGTTAGTTTCAAATGGGCAATGAACTACAATACATAAGATAGTAATTCATTTTTTAAGCATTTTTGTTAACAAATGAGGTAAACAGATACAAACTGAAAAAAGAGGGGTAGATTTTATCTAGATAATACTAGATTAAATTACACTAATAATACAGTGCCAATATATGTGTATGTATTTATTTATTTTATTTATTTTTATTTTATTTATTTTACATTTGTTGCCTATGGGTATGCCAGCACACTGTTTCTCTCTACATATCTATATGTGGGTCTACTTTGGAAGCTCGAAGTTTCAAAACTTCTAACTTGATATGGTCGAGACCATGAGATCAAAGTTTTGAAACTTCGAACGGTTTAAATGGAGATCGCCATACAGCATGGAATGTGAAATTTACCATTCTCGTCACTGTAGTGCGATCTTGGAGTTGGTATATTTAATTAGTAGTGGGTGTGGAGGGAGAAGGGGGGCCTGCATTGCAATTTTTAAAATTTTTTTTATTGAAGTTTTAAACTTTCAAAACTTCAATGTTATAGACTTGGCCATATGAAGTTCGAAGATACCTATATGTATAAATATATACATGTATGTATGTATGTATGTATATATATATATATATATATATATATGGTTTACTACCAAATTTGCAAATGGCAGTCAATCGAGCATAGGATTGTCGAAGTGCAGTTTGCAAGTAGACAGTTTTGCGAACCAACATACATCAACTACACAACACCGAATGGGTAGCATAGTTCGAGTATTCGAGTTTGGGATTTTGAGTGGAGATCACGGTTCCGTGAGAAAGAGGGAATTAACCCATTTCCTCACTCTAGTGGGTGTAAAATTGATATGCCATTGACTCTAGAGTGTCATGGTTCAGTACGCTGCATAGCTTGGGTGACTGACATCACCTCCTGCTATGTCAAACAGATCGAACTACGAGAGTTGATGTATTCAGTTTCAAGTTTGGTGCTTGTTCGCTGTTGCAGTTTTCCCCATTTTGGTTCAACATTGAGGCCAGTCAATGAATGCATTTTCAAGGTTTCAATAGTAAACCTGTATATATATCCAGTCTTTTCATTGTTCAAAAACACAAAGATACAAATTCTTATAAAAACAATAGTTATAGTCTTTTAAAAAAAAGTTCACCACAAGATATCCTTCCATATCATGTCTGCAGAACCTCCATGGACATGCGTGGTGTCTGTTCCATGCTGGCCTCTGAAGTTGTTTCAGCATAGGAATCCGAGAAACAGACCGGACATTCCTCCTGGCTTTCACCAGTGTCAAGAGAGACATCTAGTGGAGGTGGTACAGCTGAAAAATCAGACCTAACCTTTTTGTCCTTTTTCTTCATAGACTGCTGGCCCTCGGGCTGGGAAGGTTCTTCCATCATATCCTTAGCCAACAGTTGAAGTTGTTCCTTCTCAAAATAAATCACCTAAGAAGAAAGCTGACTCCTTAATGTCTTAGAGCCAAAAGACTGACACATCGTGCAAGACATAAGGTCATGAGAAGCAGCTAAACAAAACATACACAGGAAAAGCTAACCAAAGATTTTATACTTAGAGGGTATAGACAGCATGCGGTTAAGCATTTATTATCAGAGCCACACTGCCTGAGATCCACTAAGGGGAGGCCATATTTTTATAGAGGTTCAGTACCAAAAGAGACAGTTAATGTCTTTCCTAGTAATATAAGTAGGGTACCCCTTACCTATAGCAGTTACATTAAGATGGTCTGTGACATTGTTGCTAAAAATTGGCCAATTCTTCTTTCTGATGACAAGATAAAAATAGTGGGTGATAGACCGAAATTTGTTTTTAAAAACAATTTGTCTCTTAAGAGACAACTTTGCTGTAGTCCCCAGAAAAAAAAACAGAATGTAAGATCTTGTAGGCTTGGTACCTTCCCCTGCAGAACCTGCAAAGCCTACAGTGTAACGTCATACAGCAATACCTTTATACATCCTGTGACAGGCCTGAAATTCAGTTTTGATTTGTATGCAGACTGCAAGATGAAGGATTTAGTTTATTTAGCTGAATGCAGGTCATGCAGAGTTTTTTGTGTGGGTAAAATGAATAGGCTATTAAAGTAGCGTGTCTTGCAACATCATGGGGACATAAGAAGAGGGAACATGTTTAATGCTTTGTCTAAGCATATATCCCTTAATAAGGATCATTCTTTTATCTTTATGGTTATGCAGCTTATTCCAGATGTTGTAAGGGGAGGTGACCTGGCCAGTAAGACTGAAGCAGCTGAAATGAGGTGGATTGCCAGTCTACAAGCTGATAAATTTCTTGGGCTGAATGGTAATATTCCTTTAAAACCGGCCCTGAAAACATGGGCACTACATCATTGATTGTCTCATTTAATTGTCAGGTTTTGATTGTTTTTTTAGAGATTTAAATCACTTGCTCTGTTCCTTGTAACTTAGATCTGAAGATACACGATTTGTGTGAAAGTGCTTATCTGGTGCTCACTGTTTTATTCCGTTTTTAACTTTTTATTATTAAAGTTTATGCCATTGGTCGTAGTGATTGCTCTATTTGTTATTTTTTGATATATTACTCATGTGATAGATTGACCTTTGGTTTCCATCATTACTGTTTTACACGTTAACTTTATTTAAACTAAATATTATTTTAAAATAGTGTACTGCTGGAAACAAAGTTTGTTGTTATTTAAATTCAAGTATCTTGTTTAGCTACATTAAGAAAAATGAATGAAACTAGTCTTCTTAATAAATTTGCATTTAATTCTGGTTTTGTAATACAGTACTTGCCACTTCCTTTGCCTTTTGTTTCATCTTACTTTTAATCTAGTGATCTTTATGTGAAGCTATTTTCTTGCTGGTGCTTTCTTTTTTGTTTCCTGTGGCACAAATACTCTAGTTTTTAAATATTCTGAGAAGAAGATTCCCACCCATTAATTGTACCGTTTTTCACAGTGGTGTGCATAGTTTATGCCCACACATTAAAAGTCCCCAATTTTTATATTGTTAACACAGATTAAACTAATAAAATAAGTATTTTCTGTATCCTCAGCTAGGGCGCCGCTCTGGAAGGGGCGCTTTTCCAGTATTTATGTGGTGTAGGTAGACCAGGATGGGGGCACCAGGTGGTGTGGTGGGGGGAGCCATGGAGCCCTTTTGCCTAGGGCACCAGTTGACGTAAGGCCGCTCCTGCTCATAAAACTAGAAGATCCTATATTTTGTTTCAAGCATTTAAGGAGTACTTGCCCAAATTTCCTATCGGTGCCAATAGTTAAACGTCAAATTAAAGTGAGGGATGATGTTGACAACCCTTTTTTATTTTTTGCAGAATGTATGTTTTAATGTGTTTTAATTTTTGTCTGATATTCTAGAACATGCTCAATGCCAAATGTCAGCTTAGCTTTAACCAGAGAAGCTACCTTTTTTACTTAACAGCAATGTGTTTACATTTCTTTTTTGAATTGTGTATATATTTTTTCATTTTATCTTATTTATTACCTTGTAAGTGGGTTTGGGAAGAGTAAATTATATATGTAGGATTATAGCTTACTCATCTTGTACCTTGTGCAGATCCCACAACTATTCTACCTCTCAAATAAAAGCTAAGGAACAAAGAAAAGAAAACAAAATGCCACTTTTACCACACTCCACTGTGGGATTTATTATGTTTACCCTATTTGCACATACATTCTCCCTTTTCTAACTATCACAGTTAGGGTCACCAGAATGGAATTTTAATGTAGTTATTCTAATGTTGTGGGAGGCATGAAGAAGCCACATTATTGGAAGAATATGCATTCTCCAAACTGAAAGCCAGTCCTAGAACTGTGAGGCAGAGATCTTACCGATAAGCCATGTGGCTGCTCATTACTGCTGTCCTACAGTAACCTGATCATAACCACTAAAAAACACCCTTTGTTTGGCACATGCAAGTGAAACTGCTGTAATGTATATATATATTGGAGAACATTTTTCTTCTGATTACTTCCATTTAGATAAAACTCCTCATGCATTGCATATTGATGATATGATATTGCAACAGAAATTGCTCCACACCTTGGTTTTAGTCTTGGTTTATATGGTACTTAAATATTGTAGCTCTGTTGAACAATTCTCAGAAATATCCAGTACTTGCCAGGAGCGTCAGCATTTATGTGCATAAAAATATTTTAGACAAACCTACTTTTGTACTGTACTGGTTAGACCCTGCCTTTGAACTCTCTGCCTCAGTCTAATTAAAAAGTAATCATTAGATTTACAGTGATGCAAAACTGTTTTCCTCATTTGTTCAAGGATTGTTTCAGATACCATGAATTTGTAACACGATTAAAGTCCTGATGTAGTGTTCACATCCAGTATATACAGAACATCTCCAAACAGCCTCAGTACAATCCCCATTAAAGACAATTGCCTATTGTCTTTGTAGGCCATAAATTGGATATAACTTGTAGGCACCCTGCCTTTTCCTTATCTGTCCAAAATAAAGAGCAAAGTGGAAACTAATGACTCATTTGAAATATGCTGGCTTAATATGCCATATATTTTTACACTTCTAGAAGACAAAAACATCATCTAATGGCAAATAAAACTGCCTTCATCTGCCAGCTGTCGTATCTGTATGAGAAGCTATAAATTCTAGTCAGGCAGCAGTGCCTGCTTATAACAAAATGTATTTTATGTCTGTGCAGGTTTTCTCGATTTTTAGTTTCTGTATCCATTATAGACTGTGATTCCATGAACGTTTTGTCTTGCTTTGAACATGCTTCACTACATTTCCCTTGACTGTCAAATTCTCTGGAATATGTCCTTACATTTCTTACATATGTCTTTGTCTAAGACATGCTGCTCTCCTGCATTTTTTGGATTTCTTCTGTGTGCTTCCAATGGTGCTGCATGTCTCCCCCAAAGCCATGAAATTGCTTTCACTGAAGACATTGGCCCATTGTATATCTTTTTCCTGTGCAGCATTTGTTCTGAGTGCTTTTACAAATTAAATCTTCAGAGCTATGTACAGTACAGTACATCAGATGAGTGTAGGCAGTTGCTTCTTCAATAGGAGAAATGAATTTCTTACTTTAATGCTGGTGATAGCTTTCTTTGTGCAACACAGTGCCCCCCAAATTGCCCTGTCCTCCCCACTGCTTCCTCATACTGTGTGATAATAAGATGAATTTCATGCCCTTTCAACATTTGCTACTACTACTGTTAGTACCCACCTTCCAGCTGTGTGCGTTCTCTTTTTTATTCTATGTCCTCCACTGGTACCCAGGACATTTACATTACTGATTTCCTCAGGCTCCGCTGCTTCTGAAATGTATGAACGTGAAGCTTTAATATGTTCTGCAGACAAAAAAGTCATAAAACTTTGGCATATAATAAACATCAAGGTGTACCTTACCAGACAGGGTGGATGTGATTATAGAATGCCAACTTAGTTCAGTCTGTGTTTTCTCAGCATTGTCTCTCCAGGCTGACAGGAAAAGCACACAATGTTCCAAGGCATAGTTTGAAATTTTAGAGTACTGCAAGAACAAGGGCTATTTTAGGTAAGAACATCATCTCAGTTTTTCACTCTTCATTTAGAGTTGACAGATACTTGGAAAAGAAAACTAGAAGGCATCTTTGCATCTCCTAATCTCCTTAACCTGTACAAAAATTCATACTTTCTCTTAACTGCAAAAAATGTGCAGTATCGATATTTACATATGTTTTCTCACAGTAATTTATGTAAACCTAAAATATGTATTAATGCAACGATTGTTCTTACCTAATACTAAGGTTACTTATATAGCAGTACCTACATTTGCAGAGCAAGATAGATTAAAACAAGTAGCTGTAGAGATCATTGCCTGTGCACTCTTAATGAGGAAACACTCGCAGAAATTTTTTTCAGTTGAGCTTAACATGGCAAAGTCTGCTTCTGTATTTCACTGACCAGATCTTTTTAACATGGAAATTATTTTACAACAGGATTTTTATTTATTTATTTATTTTTATTGTACTTATTTGGTAACCTGGTAAACCCACGAGACAAAAGTACACTGTTTCTGGGTTGACTCTGGATTATGGTCTTGTTAAATGATCTGCACAGAGACGCACACAGCAGGCAAATAAACACTGATGGAATCAAGCCCAAAACTGCAAGATGTTGCTCATTGGCAGCTCATGCCCCCTAAACCTGAGCACTAACCTGTCAGAGGGTTGTCAGATATTACATGGGGACATCAAGCTTATGTAATACAGCGTCACTGTTGAAGTTATTATTATCACATGTGGTTACTATAGTCACCAATACACTCTCTCGTTCTCTCTCTTTTAGAAAACACATTATTTCCGATCCTGCTTTGAAATGTGTTCAGATGAAAAACTGAGGTGCTAAATGCTGAGAAGAAATACACATGAATGATTTGCATAACCAACTATGTTGGCACTAACATTTTGTTACCCAGTTTGCTATCTCACCTTTAATGTTAATAAATATAGTGTGCTGAGATTTGGCAAAAATGTGGTCAGAAAATAAATGACCACATCGTAAAAAACATTATCATTAAAGATTTAGTGTTAGTGGTAGACAACAATTGAATGTTTAACAATTGTGTCAGTGTGTCTGCTGAAGTCAAAAAAACGTAGACTGTAGCCTCTCTAGTAAAGGCAAAATGGAGCAGCTACAGGAGACTCCATGCCCTCCTATACTTGTAAACCATATTGACTGTTTATTTGATCATATCAGGAAGATATGTTATTTTCATTCACCGATAGCCCCCATACCTACCAGTTATTACTGCTTTGTTGACTATATACCTCAAACATCTGTTTGTGATAAACAATAATATCCACATTTATGTATTCAACTTTGTTTCATGCAGACAATAACCAAAGTAAAGTATTCCAGCTTGCCTTGCACAAATATACTTTAGTCTTACAGAGCCATTTTTCACTGTCCATAATATTTTGCTCTCTGCCAGGATACAAAAAGTCTTACCTGCTACAATGCAGACATCCAGACTGACCTGTGTGTGCACCACAGCATTCAGTTCCAGACCATAATGGTGCTCCCACTGACTGTGGACTCCCACTGCTATTTCGATGAGGTCCGCTCATCCATTGCTCAAAATCTGTGATCTTTCTGCTCCTTACTATCTCAACCCCAGTCTAGACAAGGAATCAGACAGGCATATGGCTATCTGATTTCTTGTACCTATTGGGGTGCGATAGCAAGGAGCAGAAAGCTGCAACTGACAGGTCAAGTATGCAGCACATCACCAATATGACACTACCACCACCATGGCTGCTCTGAACAGCAGTGCTGCAGTAACAGTGTCTGTTTATTAAGAATTAATTAATTAAGGAATAAATAAAAATTAGAAAAGTGCCTATAGCATAAGGACACCCTAGACAGCTGCTAAGCATGTCTATGGGTAAATCCAACCATGACATAATTGTAAAGAGCATGTCAAGTTACTCCAGGGAGGTCATCTTACCACTGCATACCTCACTAGTTTGACCCAATACTGAATGCAGTACTGCATTTTTTACAAGCTTGCTAACTCATTACATCTGAGTGACGCCTCCAGGTGCATCTGCAGTTTACTCCTACTGACGCTTCTAGGCATCAACTATTGCTTGTTCATATTTGCATCAGGAATTCCAAAACCATGCTATGTACAAGGTTTTAAAAAATTTCATCTTAAAGCTTACACAATGGCAGACTCAACTGCATTAATATTTGACATCTGTCTAGTGCAGGTAAATAGATATTAACAGTTGTTTTTATGATACTAATTTATATAGACATAATTTTCACATTTTTCTAAATATCTTAACAACCAAGTAACAAATACAGAACTCCTTAGCTTTATATGAAAGCTCTCAGTAAGATGGATAAAAAGTTGCTAACAGTATGTGTGTAACTTGAATGGTTGCTGAGATATTGTAAGTTGTTTACAAAATATTACAAATGTAATAGTCATTGTGTTTACTGTGACTTTTAAAATTCAATTTAAGACCTAGAACCTAAAGAATAATACTACAATAACAATAGTTTGCGCTGAAGAGTTTGCTAGTTATGGTTCTTTCATAACCCCTATGGTTCCAGAGATATGAACATTTGTTTTAAATGTGACAATATAATTTGATTCTGTCAAAAGGCTTAGGCTCCACCCATTGGAAGTTACAGTACGAACTTCCTGAGCTCTATTGGAGTGAATGAGTTAAAGCAACTTGAAAAAGTACTGATTTCATACTGAAAAAATCATGAATTTGGACAAGTTAAATTCTTCAGAAAGGCTGTAGAAACTGTCATTAGGTTCCATTTTGTATATCTTACTTAGAGGGAAGTTCTGCCTGGTGTACAAGGCAGTGTCTGATCTAGTTGTGTTTGAATATCAGTGCCTGGAATACACAACTGGTGGACATACTACTAGGTTAGGGAGCATAATACTAAAAATGAATATCAATAATGGAAAAAAATCTGTCAGAAACAATACATAGTCAGCCAGATTCAATAAAACCTACACTCTCCAGTTACACTGTGGAAAGCGCATGCAGTAGTGCACCAATTGGGATTCAGTAAGCAGCTCTACACAGTGTGTAGAGCCGCGCACAGCTACGCAAACACGGTAAACACTGGGGTATGCAAATTACAGCATAAGCAGCTGAATTGTATACTAATCAACCAGTCCAAGATGGAGGAGCTATTCAACAAGCAACTGTGTAGATTCAGTGCTGGTTTTTGATGTGAATTCCAAAACCTATTGGAATATAGCCACAGAAAGGAGCCTATGCAGAAACAATGTTATGGGCTGCTGTTGATTTAATTCATGTGCATGTGCAACAGGCTGAAGTCTATGGTCCTGCTGCTAATAGACCAAGGCCAAGAAGGAGAAGAGTTTTCAGATCCTAGGTAACTCATCACAACCTTACATGATGTGGAAATTGTAGAGCGCTATAGGGTGCATAGAGCCACACTACAGGAACTCAGCAATCTCTGTCGTCCTTAGCTCAGAGCCAGAGCAAACCAAGGGGAACCCATCCCAATAGAGACAAAGGTATGTGTAGAACTTTACCTTTCAGAGACCAACAGGGGACATGCTGGGGGTGTCACAGGCATCAGCATCTAGCATCCTCCGTCAACTCTTGAATGCTATACTCGAGCATACCAGTGACCACATATATTTTCCCCATACTCCTGAAATATACATGAGCTCTACCCTGTAGCACACTACTAGTGGTTGCCATAGATTGCACACATATAGAAATATAAGGCACCACCCAGAGAACAGGGAAGGCTCTACATTAACAGAAAGGGATTTCACTCTATTAACTGCCAAGCCATGTGTAATGCCAAAGGGATCATCTTGAACATATGTGCTGGCATCCATGGCAGTTACCATGAATCACATATCTGGCACACATCCCAACTGTAACAGATGTTCACTGGGGGGATATCCCACAGGGTCATTTACTCGGGCATGCAGGTTATGCACTGGAACCATGGCTGATGACAGAAATTCACACACACCTGCTGAAGAACACCATAATGTGTCACACACTCAAACCAGAAATATCATAGAACATGCATTTGGGCTGTTGAAGTCACGGTTCCAGTGCCTAGATACATCTGGGGGGGGCCTGCAGTGCAATCCACAGACATGTACTGAAATATTCACAGTATATGCCATGCTTCACAACATCATCCTGAGAAAACAGCTTCAACAGGCTCAACAAGGGGAAGAAGCACGCATCTCACCACCAATGGTAAGGTCACCACAGCCACACGCAGGTGAGGAGTCAGAGGGGGGGAAGCAGCAGCTGCTGTGGGTGTAGGCAGACATATGCATGTTCAATATATGCCCTTGCATTGGCTAATAGACAATGCATTACACACTCACTCACCACCTAAGGGCCTAAACTCCTTCCTCCTACGCAGATACATATAGTAACATTAATGGCAGGCAACTCTCACAGCCTTTACCTCCCCATGTATTGACTCTGTACTGTTTGCAACATAGTCAGCCCTGAAGTAAAATTGTTGCAACTGCTGGATTTACAAGGTAAGTGTTGAACATGGAGTGTATTGTGTACTATGAATGACTGGCATATCCTTGCATTTTGTTACTTGGTAGTGCAAGCAAGTAAAAGGTGGGTAATTTGTACATAAATGACCTTAACATGTGACAACAGAGACTTATTTGAATTATTGTATCCATTATTAAGTAGAAGGCCTCAGGCATCAAAGATTCACGCAGTTATACCCCTCAAAAGTAGTGATGGCCACTGCATGCCCTCAGTTTGCCACCTTATGTTTGTAGTGGAAAGTCATTAAAGACAGAAGTTAGAAAGTAATGATACACATTTCAGTTTCAGACTTCACAACCCTCACAATATCATTAACAATAAAGATGGAAACTTTTGATGCTATCAACAGTCTAACCTAAGACCAATATAAGTCAAAGGAACAATTACCAGCTCAACATACAAATGCAGATATACTAAGCACTAAGTCAACCATGCACCCTGACCATCAGATACAAAACAGGGATATGGCACAGTTATCATCACCTGCACATGGTCTGGGGGGTCAGCCTAGGTTGACACAAAAGGACGGTGAGTGTGTGTGAGTAAGAAAGAGAAGCAGGGAGACATTTGGATTAACCAAAAAATGGCCAGTGAGACGAAATGAGTTTTAAGCTACATGGCTTAACCATGTAACTGTTGTACTTGTGTCTGTATATGTCCTCCAGGTGAAATTGGTGTGTGAGTGTCTTCATGAACACAGCCAAGCTCTGTGCTAGGTCTACATCTTGGTATGTTGGACAGGTGTGAGCCATGCACAGTACAGATGGCAGTTCATTGTTGTCATCCCCGAACACAAGAACTGTCTCTGCCAGGAGTTGCACTGGCACATCCATGCCCCCAGTCAGATACACCTCTGCTACCTGAACATGACTGATGCCTGCTAGATGAGATCCCCTCATGCGTAAGCCCAGAACCACCACCCTATGGCCTGCCATGTCTGTGTGTCGACAGCTCACCCACAGAGCAGTGGAAGTACTGCCACTATGGGAACGTGATCAGACACAGCCACATTGGTTAACAGCAGATAATCTGGCTGACCTACACCCACTAGTATGCTGCCCCCTTCCAAACACACATTCCATCACAGACACCGCTCATTCCAATGTGTCATTCATCCAATCCATTGAATCTGCAATATGGTGGAGGCAGTCACTCATATCAACCTGTGCCACATCTATAACCCTAAGCATTTCTCTGGAGCACCTATGGGATCATGCCTGTGCCTCCATGATAGCCCTGAACATATGTTGAGTGGCATGGGAAGAGACACATGAATCAGGTGGAGGATGGACAACAGGCCTGCTCTGAGCAGCACTAATAACTCTCCTGCTAGGCATCTCGCCTACACTTTGGCTACTGACAGAGTCAACAGGCACTGAAGCCACAGTAACCACACTTCCCTGATTGATTGTCTCGCCCTCCACCTGTCCAATAACTGTGGGCTCACTAGAATAGGTAGGCCTAGGCCTGCTGACTGTGTCTGATGGAATTAAAGGGGATGGTTATATGTCAACCTAAGTGTCGGATTCAATGTCTGCATCTCCCCCGCCTGTGCCTCTGTTTGGACATTATCATTATCAGAGTCTACTGACATCAGGTGATAAAAGTTCCATACTTCCACTGTCTGGATTACCTGTGATGATAAGAAACAAACACAGGAAAAATTAATACCTAAACTACTGTACTGCATTATATGCTAACAAAATAACAGTGGTGCCACTATTAGACAGTACAGCAATTCACACACCAGTCCTGACATCAACATTGCACACTAAAACATTTCTTTGAATTGCTCATCAGTACTGACATGAAAATGTTTGGCTTACCATGTGTAGATGAGGATGTCCTCTGCATGCCAGATGGTGCTGGAAGACGTTAAGCAAAAGGTAAGGACAACATCATCACAATTAACAGTAACACAGGTGGTAATACTTTTCCCCCTTTCTATGTCCATTAACTATACTTTCAGCAAGAACTTAGATGACAAGTCCAACCTAACTAATCAATCAGAATGTTGCTAACTGTAGCAATCTTCATCCCCCCCAAAAAATATTTCTTGTGAAACAGAAGTAACGTATTGATTTAAATTTTTGTTTTACACTACAACAGTATTCAACAGTTGAGATACAAAAGCCGACCTGCAAGTTCTTATTAGGAAATGCTTGCTGTCCATGAAAGAGTAGCACCAATATCAAGGACGTGCTATTCTGAACTTTCCTGGGAGTTGTGTGGATCCTTGACAGCAGACAAGAACTCTTAATTTGGTGTTAGTGGTGACTCTGTAGCAGCTCTCCCTGGTACCTAGCCGATCACAGCCCACTGTAGCCGCTGTCCTCCATTCAGATGAGATCATGTCAATGGCCCTATGGCGCATCTGCTCATATGTCCTGCTGTGTCCATCCACAGCATTAACATCACTGACAATCTTCTGCTAAATCTGTACTCTGCGTGACATATCTCCTTGTCCCCTTTCAAGCAGGAAGACACCATGTTCCCTAAAAGCGTAAACAATGACCTGATTTTCATCATCAGTGAAAGGTGGTCTTTGAGTATTGAGACACCTGGGTGGCATAGTCCTAGGTGTCCTAAAAGACACAGGAAGGATAATACATACAAGTATTGCATAACTACAAAATAACTGTTACCAGGTAAAACAGGAAAGGTAGCATTTCAGTATTATCCACTAGAGAAACATACAACAGTCTAGAGATTTGAAATACAAACAACTAGCTGGATGCAAAAAAGGAGAGGAACAATAGCAACATATCCTTTTTTGTGCCATAACAGAAATGTAGCTTTGCTCCTCCCCAAAAGAACAGGCAAATGACACATTTTGCTAACAAACCATCTCTGAAATACTAAAAGTGCTATCAAATAAACTGTCCCTGAAACATGTCTAAAGATTTAACACAGAATATTCCATTTTAAGGTATTGCCAATCAATGTATACCTGTGAAATGCCCTGAGAGACATACCAATGGCATCAGTACACTTTTAACTAATGCATACAGATAAAAGTGTAAAAGCCTTTGCTGCAGATTTTTCTTAATTACATTCTGGCATATGCAGTATGTAGCTGACAAAATAAAATCATATTTTCTGAAGTTCAGTAATCCTCTGTGCAGATATATCCCAAAGTAATAGCCTCTTTTCTGTGTTCTCCACATAGATGGTCCTGCTAATACAGGATATTCCATACACTTTTAATCTTTTTCCACTTCCCATTATGACTTATAACACTTTAGATAGTGGAGCTGATATGAATAATATGTATGAGGGATGAGAAACCATTACTGTGTTTTCAGATGTATGACTGAGGGTATAGTGTGTACCAAATTTCTGTAAATATAATTCTGCTATCTGGACTTGCCTGGCATTCACAATTAAACTAAGACACATACACAGCTGGATCTATATCCATTAACCTTGTCAGGTCACACACATACTTGTGTAACAGCTCAAACTGTCACCTGTATTTATTTATGATTCCTCACTATGTGTCAGCAGCACTTCTGTCGCAAAGATGGAAAATCAAAGCTGTGGAAGAAAATGTTTTGTCCTCCATGCCTAGGTTTGAATCCCACAGTGTAAAAATACATTTTCTCAGTGTATAAAGGTAAAAACAAATGTCAGGTCATTAGACTTATGCTCCTAGTGCATGTCTGCAAACCTAACTCACCTAACATTTACCTTCCAATTTCCAATATATATTTCAAGGCTACATCGGTAGATACCCCTCAAACTAAGGCCAAGTGTCAGATTAACCTTCCAATTTCAAAAATTGCTTTCCTCCCTGCTTGTCACTGCTGTTCTCCACTTAACATCACACAAACATGGTTGGCATTATTGTTCGGGTTTGCACACTACCAGTAAACACAATAACTGTAATTGGTGGGAAAGCATCCATTTCTATTGTTCTAGTTAGGCTGGTACACACGGGTGGCATTATAGAGGAAGGTGACAGGTTTTGGGCACAGAGGTGAGGTGTCTAGGAGTCCAGGATATTTTCTGAACTCCTCGTAAAGCACCACAGCTAAAGGGTTTTGCAAGGGGACTATTCTGGCTCCCAGTATGTCTGAGGTGTAGAATAGATTGGTCCAGGCTCGGCTGTATCCAGTGCCACATGTATTCCATGCACTGGAGATCAATGACCTACACAGGAGAAAAAAATATAGGCAAGACTGGTATGCATAATGCTCTTCTGTTATTTCCCAAGCTGCCACTGAACATGAGTTCAATCGACAGGCTCATGTTGCTGGACTGGAGATACTGAGGGAAGCAAGTGGTATGTATGCAGCTGAAGAGAAGTGTTACTGTAACATTAAAGTTAAATTCAGCTTTTTTGGGCTTTTATAGATCTGTATCAAATTGAGCACTCATATACCAGCTGTAAAAGCAAGTATGCATGCATTAGTCTATAGCACAAGCCAGTTCTAAGAGTCCAATATTAGACTGCAGTAAAAGGTTGTGGGTTCAAATATCACAATTTACAACTATGCAAAACTGTTTCTTCAATAACATTTGCTTTAAATTAAAAACTCTATACCCGTGGCACAAATACCCTGCCGTAAACTGTAATCTATATAATCGGAACATGCATATGTGCAAAATATGCACATTTCAAGGATTATTCCAGCAATCTGTAGTATAGTGTGTATATTTTAGGACATATACTTAAATGTAATACGTCAGATAAAAAGAGTTGTATAATTGTATTAATGCATTGCTTGTCACATATGATGGTGCTAATGTTATCCCTTTTTTCTCTCACCCCAGCCCTTATCTGTCTTTTTTTATTTTCTATTATGGGTCATCAAAATGTCTCCATGTCATCCATATATACCACATCACTAAATGCTACACAGCATAGCGAGTTAGACCAGCCCCAGTGGATCAGACTGCCCCCACTCTACTGGCTCCAGCACCAATGCCCAGTACATCTGGGAACCAATCTGGCAGCACTGTCTCTGCTCCCCCTGCACTACCTGTGCCTTCAGGTAGTATTGCCACAGAAGCTGATGCAGTGGTACTGTCCTGGAGCAGTGGTGGAGGTGGTGACTTGTTCGCCCACGGGGAGTTGCCATGAATGGAATGTAGGGTCATGTACCACACCATTGGTGTATGCCTATGCTGGATGGAGAGGCTACTTTCCATCGTGGTCCATAGGAGGAGGAGGAGACATCAACCAGTTTAGCCGTTAGTGTAGTAAGGAGACAGTGAAGGCAGTCCAGTGGGTAAGGACTCGATTCTCACTGTTTCAAAGCTTGGTGTCCATGAGCCTGCACTATCCCCTCCCTCACCCCAGTCATGGTGTCCCCCAACCTTTTGTGTTTATCACCATCCCTATCTCTTTTCTTGTTTGTCTTGTGTGTTTGCATTTGCTTCCTCAACTACCCAACTTATCTGACCCAGAAATACCTTCATCCCATACCCAGCAGTCCTCTCTTACTGAATTTAAAAAAAATGGGTACCTGTCCTTATAAAAAATAAATAAATAAATAAATAACTCAATAAATTGTCCCATACATAACTCTCCATTTCGCATGCATGTCTTCTTGACACACTAATTTGCTATATAACATGATTGCATTATTGTCACCCCTCTTTGTGGAGGTGACAATCCAAATTTAGTTAATATTCTGCAGATATTTTCAGTTTACACTGTTAAAGAAATGAATAGCTATGGTTCTTTCCTACCTGCCTTCTACACATTCATGTATTGCTTTCCCTTTGTTCTTCCCCCTGCTTGCTTCCCATTTCACCACTTTCCTAGCTACCTCATTTAAAAATCTTTAATCTGGTTAAAAAATAGAATCACACACAACACACACAAGTAGCAGAAAAAGCAAGGGATCTCTTCACGTTTTGTGCTCTGTGTTTACCCGGAGTTTCGTATCTTGCATCAATGTGCAGCAATGGTGAGCGGCTGTACAATGTTGCAGTTATCTCCATAGAATGCCACTTAGCCCATTGCGCTATGCCATCACACAGCAACATGTGTACTATAAAGAATTCATTGTTTATTTAAAAGTCTGGGCTCAAAAAAGAAATGTGTCTATGCATTTACACCTGCTGCCACAGAGTTAGTTAAGCAGCAGGTGTGTTTCATAGACTCAGTATTAACTCTCAGACTTTTGCAGTGCAGTTTACATTTGCACACTGCTTAACTACATGCAAACTTTGAAAGTATTGAAAAAGTATATCTCGCATGTACAAACACTTTGCCAACCATCACACAAATCTGCTGCTCGCCACGCTATGGAAAAATAAATATTATTATCTATTACTGCTGTTTAATGTCCGTTTCCTGTCTATGACATGAAATTACATGTGGAAACATCACAAACCGAAGGCCCTATTTAACAATATGTCACATATTTACAGTACAACTATGTGTTGCCTCCCCCAAACACTGCAACCCTGGTGTCTCAGTACGTTTTCCACACATATGTCACCTATACTACAGAAATTAGGGTCTATATTAGTTCCACAAAAGACATATTCATCAAATATGTCTTCAGTAAATACCTGCCGCCAAAATTCACTTTAGCAAACCACAGACTTTTTCCCATGGTTTGCAAACACTTGGCCATCACCTCAACTTTGCCCTTTTACCCACTGTACTACAATCTCTGAGTTGTTATATATAGTTGGGGTGTGGTGGCAAAGTCCCCACTTGGGTGGATTTGATTTAGTCCATTGTGTGTTCCAGATGGTTGGTGGGCCAAGTATTTGTGAACTGTGGGACAAATTCCGTGGTCGCTGAAGTGAATTTTAATGTCTGGTGTTTGCTGAGAATATATTCGATGAATACGTCTTTCACAGAATTAATATAGACTCTAGAAGTTAATATCAAATGTGTGATATGCAATGCACATCAATCTGGTAACATGCAGAACTAGAACTGTTGACCCTGTGATGATGTGAGGTATTGCCAACTATGCCAGGAGAAGTAGGGCAGTGGATGTGCAAGATATGCCAGCACAGCTAGCTGTAATTTTGTAAAGAATTATATGCCATTTGTATATCGGTCCGATTTGTACAGATGATTGTGTTGAAAAATGTATTTGTATAGATGCTTGTGTTAAAAATGTACCAACAGTGTGCCCTGCTGGACAGAAAAAGAAATATGCATGCATTATTCTAACTGTTTAAATGTATATGTTTTAACAGAGGATACTGGAAGAGAAGAGGTTAATCCCAATTCAGTTAACTTTAAAAATAGTTTGAAATTAAATTACCTGGATTAGGCTATAAAGATTGTATCCTGCAGTTCTCAGTGCAGCTGGAGGAAAAAAAGTCTGTACTAGGAAGCTTTCTGCATTGTATTTGGGGTGAACTAATTGCTACTCTGGAAGGGTGGAGGGTTGAAAATGCTTTATGACTTCCAGGAGCTGCAGCAGATGTTAGCAAGACTCTGTGTGTGTGTGTGTGTGTGTGTGTGTGTGTGTGTGTGTGTGTGTGTGTGTGTGTGTGTGTGTGTGTGTGTATTATTGACACATATGTGCTAAACCCTGACAGCTTCTAGCCATGGGGAGTTAGTATGAGAGTCAGAAGTCAGATGACCAAATGTATGTGATGTCATTCTGTAATCCATTACTAAAAATGATATTTTGATACTAGGCAAGACCAAAGTCTCAGGGCAGTCTATTTTTGGAACCTGACAGAGAAACATCCCTCACCTACTTCATCTTACCTTACTCTAGTAAGTGAACCAGAGAATAGTAATTCTTTAGATCAGTTAGGAAAATATAGTGGGATTAGTTAAGTACTGTGTTTCTGTATCTGTGTGAATCTGACTGTTTTATTTTAATATTTCCTGTGATTGAAACTCTGGTGTTTACTGTAAATAGATAATTAATATTTTCATGTTCTTTTCTTATTTATTATTAAATATATTTGAACTTGTCATTGTGGCTTGTCTTTTAGAGAACATTTTAATCTCTGAGAGTACTTATATATATATTTGGTGACAGCTCTGGCCACTCCTGAAAGCCTTGCTGTTGGTCAAACTACCATTTGTATTAATATTAATTTCACTTAGTATAATTGGGTACCCTTGCAAGAGCCTTACAGTAGCTGGCTTTGGAGTGTCTGGTGGTGGTGTAACTACCTTATAGTCTGGGCAGAGGGGTGCCATAGCTAGTAAATTTGTGCCAGCCTTTCCCAGGTGTGTGTGTGTGTGTGTGTGTGTGTGTGTGTGTGTGTGTGTGTGTGTGTGTGAAAATTAAATCTCAAAGAGTGTGTGTCAGCTGCTTGGAACAGGGACACGGGGCACTGGTTTCACAGAGAAAGTACTGGAGAACTTGTCTTGGACACTCAGCTGAGGCCTCAAGTCTATAGCTGTGCCAGTGGGGTGTGTTACTGGGGACCTGGAGGGAGACAGAGAAATCTAGACCCTGGACTGAGTGTGTTCCCTGTGTGCTCTTAAGGGAAATTGTACTTGATGCAGAGAACTGCATCTGGAAATACTGGGTGTATCCATTTTTGTTCCAAGTGAATGTCCCTCTCCAGTGCCAGTGTTGAGTATTCAGGTTCCTTGATTACTGTCCCACAGTGGGGATATCATAGACCTATAAGCCTAAAAAGCCATATCTGCAAGGCTAGGGAAGGAATCAGCACGGAACTTATCCACAGGGATGTAGGTGACCTTTACCACACTTAACCCAACCCATTTTGGTTTTGTCAAGGGTAGATCTTGCTTATTAAATCTAGTGGACTTCTTTGATACTGACCCCAAAGACCTTGATGAAGGATAAGAGGACACACCTCCTATGATGAGTTATCCAAGGCCTTTAACACAATCGCCCATTCAGGTATCAGAGAGAAAATCTCCCATCTAGGAGTTAACCCATACATTACTAAGTGGATAGCTAACTTTTTCACTGACAGATAACATGCTGTCAAAGTCGGGGACTGTACCACCACCACTAGACCACTTACCAGTGGAATACCACACGGATCTATGCTGGACCATCAACTGTTTGGAAACTATTTCTCTGAAGTGCAGGCAAAGGTAGTGGGCCTGTGGCTTACCAAGTATGCAGATGACTGTCAAGTGGACACAATCATATAGAGTCCCCCAACTATGTTACCATATTGCAGAAGTGGCTGACACAGACAAATTATTGGTGCCAAACTCACTGACTGAACTTTAAAGCAAATGATGCCTCATTATCCCCTTTGGCAATGAAGTACCTCTGCTAATTATGATATACCTAGCACCCCTCTAAGCTCAAACACAGTGTTGCAAGACTTGGAAACACATGTTGATAGCAAGCTACACTTCAGTCACTATGTTTCCATAGTGGTGAGACACACATTCTACACTGTGCACCTCATAAATAAGGCCATCACATCTAAGACCAGGGAGGTCATAGCTCTGCTCTACTGTACTTTTATCAGACCATTAATTTAGTAGAATGCTCTCTTCTGTCTCTACCTCACCAGACAGCTGCAGCAACTGGAGAAAACACAGACATTTTTGACTGGAAGAATCCAGGGCCTCCAAAACATGATATACATGGAAAGACTGAAAGACCTGTCACTGTACAAAGTATCAAGCAGGCTGCTGAGAGGTGACCTTTGCCTGGTCTACAGAGCAATCTCAGACCCTGCCCTACTGAAAATGCTGGACATCTGCAAATCAAATGGTGCAAGAATAACTTGCTCCAGGAAACTCAATCTAGCCTGTGACATAAACAGAACATGCTGGGGAGACAGTTGTAACTCCCAATGATTGCTACTCCTATGTAACAGGCTCCCACTGCATGTGAAGCAGTGACCCTATTCAGTCGCAACCTTGACAACTGGATGGGTGATTTGAAATCCACCCCTGGGTTGGCACCTATGTTTCTCATGGACAGGGCCAGTTAGTGCTGAACACAAAATTGCTTTCCTAACAACCACCATCTAACTATGCTCAATAAGGGTACATGTGTTTTTACACAGCTAGGCTTGTAAACACCCTATGGCCATTAGGCTAGTAACTTCCTATGAACCTATGCAGGCCTCCCAACATATTCTCTCCAACATGTCCTGCTGATGTCATTGACTGTAAGCTGACCTGCAGTCTTACTTGTGCTGTGGAGCTTCCATAAAGTACTGAGTTCTGTAGTCTGTGTACTTAGATAGGTAGGGGTTCTCTTCTCACTGCAGTCAACTGTGTGTGTGTGTGTGTGTGTGTGTGTGTGTGTGTGTGTGTGTTCTTCCTTCACATTACAAAGAACATTTTAGACCAGCATGTGGGACATGGTTATTACCATATTCTTCTCAACAGATGCTGCTGATGCCATCAGCTGAAAAGTGTTTTCTGAGACACTCTAAGTCAGACTTCAGCTGTTGCACTTACGATAAGCACTGAGTTCTGTAGTCTGTGTACTTGGGTAGCGGTTCTCTTCTCACTGCAGTCAACTGTACTGTGTGTGTGTGTGTGTGTGTGTGTGTGTGTGTGTGTGTGTGTGTGTGTGTTTACTCTTGCTGATGTCACCAGCTATATCTGATTTATGGATATGTTCTGTTCCCACCAGGGTAGGGTCAGAGACTGTCCTGGAGTCCAGGCAGATGTCACCTCACCCTGTATGATACGGACTACAGTGATATAACTTTCAGTCTATCCACATACATCATGGCACTGCTTGTAGGCCCAGTGTTTTCTTGGTGAGAAACCCCTGTGGTCTCTCCAGCTGCTGCATGTATCTGGTGAGGTACATGCAAAAGAGAGCATTATACTCTCTTAGTGTTCTGATGGTATTCGAATATAGTGCTGTCATACAGTCCTAAGATCAGAATATGATGGCATGACTTATGATGTGCACAACATAGGCTTTCAATACCAGTGTGGACATTTGGTGGTCAAAGTTTAGATTGTTATCTACATGTGTTCCTAGTGCTTGCATCGCTGGGTTTCAGCATAGCAGGACTGTTGCCACTGCTGTAACTGGCATGGAATTCCACTTTTCAGAAGGACAAAATACACATTTCTGCATTTATTTATAGATTGTCTGGCTTTGTCACCAATCATTTGAATGTGTTAGCCCCTCCTGTAGTATGTTATCATCAATGGTGGACTCAATGATTGCATCCAATATGCAAGAATCAACAAACATGGTAAGCCAAAGACCATATACTTTAGCCCAAACTGTTGAGAAATAGATTCCAAACAGTAAAGGGGCAAGCACAGATCCCTGGGCTATGCCAGTGATGACAGCTCTACTAGTGCATGCTGATTCACCAACTTTCACAGTATGTGTTCTGTTGGTGAGCCAGTTGAATACTCATGTAGTGCTATAAGGGTTAATCTCCAGCAGGGTGAATTTCTCAATGATAACTGAGTGGGGGATTGTGTCAAAACCCTAGGCCAGATTAAGATAGGCAGTATGCACTGAATTACCCTCATCCAGGCCTATCACACAGCGTCAATGGGCTGTGACAACATCACAGATTGCCTATGGCATGACTCAGCCCATACACCTTCCTGATATGGTTGAATACACACTTCAATGCACCCTCCATATAGGCTATATTCCTGTAGAAGGGTGTCTATCAATATGCATCCATCTGAGTTGGGGGGCATAGCACTTGATGCATGCATATATAGACACATTCTGACTTTCTGTAATTGTGACGTAGACCAACATGTCATCATGGACCTTTTTTAAATGGGCGCTAGTAATATCCTAGCTGTGTGCAACAGAGTGAGTTGTTAATGCTATATCATGTCTGTTACATCTACTAGAAGTATTTAAAGAGGTCATCAAGGGCATGCACGATGACAACACTATCATCCTGTTGAACTTTACTAGGCCAAGGCATTTGACACAAATCTACACTGAGATATTCAGTCAACACTGTCAGATATGGCCTTAAACAGCTATATCACCAAGTGGTTAGACCAGTGAATCAAATATGTGGCATCTAACTATGTTGACATGTGTGAAGTGACCTATATCTCAGGTCCAGTGATCAGGTACATACATCAGGGCTGTCTGCTAGGCCCTTTCCTGTCCATTATTTAAGTGATGGATATCATAGATGATATACACATCCATTGTCCAAACAGCTACCTGAAGAACTACAGATTGTAGGCAATCATTGACTCCAACTGTGATATTAGTATAATACCGACAGTATCAACAGACACCAAAGATTGCTGCCACAGCCATGACACCTGCAATGACAAGAACACATGGGGGGATTTGTTACATCAGGAAAATAAACACACAACCCAAGTATAATATGGACATCACACCCTATAAGCAGACCAGTAGGTGTGTGACCTGTGTCCTGGGGTATCTGGCAAGTGGAACATCCACTAGCATGTGGTCACAGAGCTGACTACTTCCTTGTACTGTAACACAACTACTGAGTATGTGAGGGACATCTACATCAGAGGCCATAATATCTCCAAAGTTCCCACCCTTCATCACACCAATAACTGAGTACAATGCACCCTTCTACATGTACCTTCCTACATATCTTACACTGATGTGTAACTGAAGTTTACCACCTTTGTCACAGTGAGCTGTCATACAGCTTATTGGCCATACCTAGGTATTCTTTTTGTGGCATAAACATTACAATTGTTATCTTTTCTGGTGATGCACACAGTACATACATAGGTGTTTGAGAATATTAATGGCATGGATAACATTCATAACAGTGTGGATTTTGCCATACACACACACACATATATATATATGTGTATATATATATATATATATATATATATATATATGTGTGTATCTACCTATATATATATATATATATATATATATATATATATATGGGTCTACTTGATATGGTCGACATTTCACAATGTTGAAAGTTCATATGATCAACATTTGAAATGTCGACCATACAAGTAGAACATAAAAAACTAAAAAATTACCTTAATGCTCCACCCCCCCACCCCTGGAACTTAAATATACCAACTCCGAGATCACACCACAGTAGGGAGATGCTAGTTCCCCATGGTCGACATTTGGGTCGACATGGTCAATCATATGGTCTCTGGGACCCATATATATATATATATATATATATATATATATATATATATATATATATATATAAATAATATGTGTGTATGTATACATCTCTATACACCAGTCAACCAGTCATCTAGCCTGTATTGATCATAATGTCACATACACTTATAGCGGTGTCCCTCCTAACACCTCAGCAGATGTTACAGTGTCATGACAGTGTGTGTGATTACCTTCATAGAGTGTGAACATATAATAGTTTTGAAAGTGTGTTTGTGCAGAGTCATGTCTCATCACTCTAAATCACATATGTTATGTCAGAGACATGGGATTACTAGTGGTATTATTCTGATATTGTCACTGATTGTGGTTACTTCTTTTAATCTTGTCCATGCCCTTACCTGTATTCCACTTGCTGGAGACCTCTGCTGAGGTTACACTAATATTCAGGCAAATCAATTTGCACAGCTTCACAATATTCACTCTACCCCAATTATATGTCATATCCCTGATAGATGTCCTCTGTATTTCATGTAAGGATGACTATCTCACACAGACATCCTCCCCATTGTTATGTCACCTTGTGTAACAGTCACATAATGCACATTTTCACTGTGGAGTCCCTGCTGTACCATATTGATATGTGATTGGTGTTACTGCTACAACCATCTTCCATTGACATGCCCTCACGTACTGTATACTAGGTAGTTTCATCTGTCTTCTTTCCCTGTGTTCATTCCTACAATTCATCTTTGTGTTCCTATTCAATACACACTTTCTCTGAGTGTTTATTTTACATGGCATTCCATGTACCCTTACAGATCATTTAAACAGCTTCATTACAGAATGCCAAAAATGGATTTCACAGTACACTGCACTGTAGATGCACTGTCCTGTACTGTGTTTGAACCATATACTTAACATTTATACCTCTCAGCTGTCCAGTTTTTCACAGAATGTCCAGATGTGTTCCTTTTCAAATTTGTGGCTTTCTGCCATATCACTGGGATGAATTCAGGACTGATGTGACTCAATAATTACAAACATTTGAGTTTCAGACTTTAAATCCTTCAGAACATGATTCTTAACAGAAACCCCTGGTTATTCTAGCACATTTCTGTAGGGCAAATATGACAAATATGTCCCTGTTTATGGGTTATTGTCCCCCCCATTATGTTGGCCTTTGACCAGATGTCTTGCACAAAGAGATTGAGAGCTATCTGTGAAGCCCTCAGTCTCTTAACCAATGGCTGTGAATCTCCTAATCAACACTGCCTAGGGAGAGCTCCCTGTTGCTAAAGACTCTTGCTGTCTCCTGGAATGTTGCTGGTTTACCTCTCCCATCTGCCTGAGTCCAGGTGTTTAGGATTGCACCCCCTTAACCAACGGCTGGGAATCTTCTAATTAACACTGCCTACGGAGAGCTCCCTGTTGCTAAAGACTGTAGGTGCATGTTTATTTTGCCTTTGTCATCCATTGTATATACAGTATTACTTTGTCTTTGATGCTTGCACACTCACAAGGACTTCCGTGAAAACGTTTGTCTCCCCATCTGTTTTCTTATTACCAGTTCCCCTCACAGACCACCAGATGCAGCATATCTTCATTAATCACTAGCTTGTATTCCCCAGTGGTTTATCTAAGTGCAAGATGTTTTTCTTTTTTAAATAATAAGGTAACAGTTAAAGTGCATTACATTTTATGCAGCAACCCCTGACCATTCTGCTTGACAATTCACCTTCTGTCCCCACATAGTTTTCTGAGTAGAATATAATGTATCTGCTTGCCATCAAGAAAAACTGATAGTTTTTTCTGTTTTTCATCTGTTTCCTCCAATTGAGCCAACCCGCTCTATTCGCCCTTGCTGTGTTTGAGCTCAGTCCACTCCCCTACCCTACCCCCATTTCCACCCACCCACTCTTTCATTACATTTATACTTCCCACACCACACCCCTTCATCTCCTTCTTGCAATCAGTAACTCCAAGTAATTACCTCCTGTTCTCTCCCATAACTACTCCCACCACACTCTCCTGCCCTATAACCTCATCAACTATCTCTTTCCCCCCTTTCCATCCAACCCTACCATTAACTTCTACTCTCATCTTTAATTATCCCCACCCTGTTCTCATTACCCTATACCATTGCACATTAGCCGTATACATTACTCTCCCCTCTCTCTGCCCATTCTCCTGTCATTTCTATCATGTGACCCATCTAGCTCTTCACCTTTCTCTTCTTCCCCTCACTGACAACTTCTTACCTAACATTGCTATCAACCCCTCTCACCTACTCTCCCTTATAGTCCCAGTGCCCACGCTATCTCTTACCCACAATTAATCTCATCATCACTCTTCCCCATGTCACTATCTGACCTCTTCAAAATTACACTTTTTCTAGTTATTCTCTCTCCACTAGTAGGAAACCAAGTTATCCTACTAGTCAGAACCTACTTTTTTCACTTTCTTTGACATGCTTCTCCTGGATGGGGACATCCACCCCAACCCAGGATCCCCTACCTCTGCCTTGCTCAAAATCAAAACTCAAATCTCTATCCCTCAACTACCCCTTCCTACCAACACCCCCCCTCCCAAATCACTAAAACTTTTCTCATTAAACATTCATTGCATTGTAATTAAAGTAACAGAACTGCTCTCTTGGATTTCTACAACATATCCTTGCATCCTAACTTTATCAGAAACTTGGCTTAAACCTCACATCACCAACACTGAAATCTTACCTCCAGGTTATAATATCTTTCACTCAGATAGAACCAATAAGCAGAGAGGGGGGTTGCTACTCTCTACTCTGAGCTAATTAACATGTCCCCTCTCTCCATCCCTATTCCTTGCTTTTCACCTGGCAAACTTCTTATCGCAAACTGTCACCTTAACCCTCACAAGTAATTTGTCATATTCTCTATCTACAGCCCCCCCCCCCGGCAACAATATTCCCATCCTAGAGAACTTTCTTTCCTGGCTCACCAAATTTGTCCCATAAGAAACCATCATACTTGGTGCTGTTACTATAGATTGGTCTAAATTTTCCCCCTCCTCCCCTACCCATTGTCTCAACCTTCATGGATTTCACCAACACATACCTACCCCAACTAGACCTAACAAAAACACCTCATCTGGACCTATCCTTGACTGGATCCTTACCTCAGCTCCTAACCATTACCATAACCATGGCATACTCCTAACTCTTTATATGACCACTCCCCAGCCTTTATTCATGGATTCACCAAGCATTCACCCAAAGACCATACTTACAGACTATGCCATAACCTCACCCATTTCAATCTAGACATATTCAACTCCAAACTATCTAGCATCAACTGGTCCTTCCTACATCACCTCCCTCTTAATGAGGCTGTAAAGTCCTTCAATAAGATTTTCCTAGACGCACTTGATTCTGTTGCCCCCTAAAGAAAAATCAGAATTAAATTCAGCTATTCCACTATGGCTAACAAAACAAAACCCACTCAATCATGCAGAAAAGAGACAACACCTGGAAAGCTTGGGTTAAAAACAAATCCCCTGTCTTACTTCAGACATACAAAGAGCTCAGAAACCTGACCAAAAAAAAACTGGTCAACAAAGATAAGAGAGCTTGTTTTCCTCTAACCAGTGTAGCCCATATACCCCCCCCAAAATTTTGTAGCACCATCAACAATTTTCTCCACCCTGGTAGCTCTACTACTCCCAACCCCTTTCCACACAACACTGCTACTGAAACTGCTACCCTCTTTAACAACTATCATAGAAACTATACAAAAACTTCTTAATACACACAACAGTACTTCTCTCCCAACCCCTCTATGACCTCTGAACAACACTCTTCCCAATACATTTTCTTTCCAACCAGTTCCAATTACCACTATTAAATCATTCCTAAATAAACTTAAACCGTGCTCCCTCTCTGCTTTCCAACTACCCTCCCACTTCTTAAAAATAGCTGCACATTCTATTGCCTACCCTGTCTCTATACTTATCAATTGCTCTGTCTCCAAAGCCCTTGTACCAGACATTTGGAAATCCTTCTATACAATCCCTCTCCACAAAGGTGGTGACTCAACCGATCCCTCTAACTTTAGACCCATTGCTATCCTGTCCCTCCTATCCAAAATCTTAGAAAAGTGCATCCATTTTCATTTACTCAAAAACATTCTTGCCAATAATCTCTTTACTCCTACCCAACATGGCTTTAGACCCCACCACAGCAGTGCAACTGCATTAATCTCTTTTACACAAACTATAGCTAAAGCCTGTGACAACAACCTGCTCATCTCCTGTCTTTAAACTCTTAATTACATATTTAAACCTCCTCCATCAACTGGTTCTCTAGCTACCTCTACAGCAGACAGCAATCTATCCACTGGCAAACTGTGCTCTCTCCATTCCTCCCTGTAAATACTGGAGTTCCCCAAGGATCAATTTTAGGTCCCCTCCTGTTTAATATATTTACTAACAATCTTCAATCTGCAACTAACCTCTCTACACTTCTACAATATGCTGATGACTCCACCCTTATCACCTATGCCCACAGCATCCCTGAACTCCTAACTCTCTCTCAACAAACCCTCTTTTCTTTCAAAACTTGGCTCTCTAAAAATCAACTAATACTTAATCCAAATAAAACCAAACTCCTTCTCTTCCTTCCTAATACACTTGCACAGCACAAACCCTCTATCTCTGTCACCTCTCTAAATAACACCATTATTAAACCTGAACCCCATACCAAACTACTTGGACTAATTATTGATGATGAATTAAAATTTGATATTCATATTCAACAATGCATAAAAACGACCAAGCAGAAACTTGGACTTCTCTATCACAAACAGAAATTAATATTCCTTTCCTCCAAACCCTTCCTCGCTCAGTCCCTTCTTCTACCATGCCTTCTCTATGCTTCCCCTGTCCTTACTAATATTCAAACATCACTTATCACCAGACTAGAGAAAACATATAATAAAATAGCCAAATTTGCCTCCAGTCTCACATATAAATCTCATCACTGTCTCATCCTTAAGTCACTCCAATGGCCAGAATTCTCTAAACAACTACTTCTACCCCTCCTCTTGCCCCTCTATTTCCAATCTAGTCTCCTACTACAACCTCCATCAACACCTTTGTACTACCAGCAGACACCTCCTAGACATATACAAACCCAATAAAAATATTGGAAAGTCCCTCTACAAATACCCTGTAGCCCATGTTTGGTACTTGTTCCTTATAGTCAAAAGAAAGCAGATATTGTCTTCTTTCAACAGTAACCTTTTGTTAACAACTGTTGTTCATTTTCTCATAAGTATCAGTATACATACACATGCATTCTCCATGGTATGTACCATAACTATCTTAGAATTACAAATAATAGTTTTTCCTAAGTTTACCAATCATTGTGATTTGATCCAACAATTTTCCTGCGGAGGCATCTGCTATTGTGATTTTAAACCCTAACGTTACTCTGTATTGTGAGTTTTGAACTCGCCATTTCTCTTGGTCCTGATTACAGTCTAACATGTATGTGCTCTCAGTGTACCCTTGTCTGTCTCCTCATTCTAGCCCTTTCCACTCCAATGGTGCTTTGTCTGTTACCCTTTTCTCTGTTGATAAGCCCTACCTGTTCCACTTCTTGTCTCCTTCACCACTCTCCATTTCCTGACTCTGAAATTTACATTTAACTTCAAATGTATAATCAAAGAAAAAATATTAGTATGGGTTATGACAAATAAGGGTCCTAAATCAAATGAAATTAAATGTTATTTATACATGGCAGTAAAATAATGTAAAAACATGGCAATTACCCAAGTGAAATAACATGTATTTATCTAGCAAACAATCATAAAAGTATTTGGGTAGCCCATGCATTTTTTTTTGAACAAACCATTTAAAATATTTCTCTATGCTTCAACAGTCACAGTCAAATGTATGAATCTGTGAACAATTCCAAATGTGTTACATATAAACACAGATTTGAGATTTCATGCTAGTGTAATACTAACTGGAAGAAGGAAATGATACAGAAAACTGTTCTAATTGTAACAATTATTTTCATACAACTGGAAAACATAGCTGCTTTGAAATTACAATTCAGGCTTTAAAAAAAGTACACCAATCAGTCACCAGGCAGCTCAAATGGAAGTAGTTGGTAAAATATCATACACACACACACACACATATATATATATATATATATATATATATATATATATATATATATATATTTATATATACATATATATATATGTATATATATTTATATATACACATATATATATATATATATATATATATATATATATATATATATATATATAAATTACAAGTTTATATATATATATATATATATATATATATATATATATAAATTACAAGTTTTATATATATATATATATATATATATATATATATATATATATATATATATATATATATATGTATATATAAATTACAAGTTATATTTTGGATGTGATATAACTAATACAATTATATACATCCAGTGAACAAACATAAACATTTGTTTTCAGAGTTCATACATTGTCAGACAAACAAAAAAAATAAGTATAGCAGAAGCAAATATGTGAACTTGTAGTGGGCATCACTACTGAGCTTTCTGTTATACTTCCCAGAGTTATTTCCACAGGTGGCCTTTCTTTTTTAATCTCTTTCACAATGGAAGTTAGACATCTTTGCTTGATGGGCTTTTATAGTCTGCCTCACATAGGAAGTCTGATTTTTTTTCATTTGTAAGAAGGAAAGCAATAAATCTATTACAATTTTCTTGTGTTTACAAATCCTGACTACTGAGAGAAAATAAACTGCCTATACAGGCATCATTACATATCACCTTACATTCTTGATGACAATCTTTGAGATGATACCTGTTTTAAAGTGGAGCCTAGAATACATGAACATGGGGTGCGGATGCATACAATCATGTTGCTCTGTATAGTTAGTGCTACAGCGGGGAATATTGCAATTCATAAACATGAGCTGTAGTACAGGGAGCCCATCTTCCGCATCCTGTGTTCTTGAATGGCACACAGGAATGCTTGGTATACTTTAATTCCACATGCTTCTGAGCTTGGAATGTCAGTCTTAACATTTATCTGGTAGTGTACAGGACAAAAATGTATTTGGAATTCTGCTGTTTGCTGAATGATAGGTACTCCAGCCAGCCTTCGTACTGTTTGGTCATATAGTTCTGTTGCTGTGCCTGTATCACTGCCTACATAATAAAACCATTGTAAGTGGATTCTGTTGTCAATGTTTTTATTTCTGTTTTGTAAAGCAGATGACTTCTTGTTTGAAGTTGTCAACAATTATTCACCTTCCCATCAAAGTACCTGAACTGGAAGCTTTACCAGCAAACTATTATTGTATAAAGGAGTATCCGTGTGTGTGTGTAAGAGTGAGACAGTAAGTTGTGAAGGAGCGTGAATAACGTGCAAGTCAATGGATTAGATCTACTGTCTTGAATTTGAGTTGCAGAGTAAAAAGATGTTCTGTAAAGCAGTGGTGAAACATTACAGTATGAAAAGGACAAAAAATCATTAGAAAGAATATACAAAAAACACAGTGATTTTGATTCTTCAGTTTTCGCTCTTTTTTTTTTTTTGTAATAAGTCACCCTGATACTGACTTGGCTATACCTCATATCCAGGAATAGCTCTCACCTTCTTTACTCAAAAAAGGGGCAAACTTATAAAAAAAGGTCAACAAAGGCCTAAAATAAGGGCTACACTTCATTTTATGGTATTATTTACCTGAAAATCTGTTGTAATAAAAGTGTTTTATGTTTTACTTTCTGAAGAATAAAATATCTCTAACCTCATTTACTAGAGATGTTTAATGCTTTCATTCCTCTTCTAAGTCACAAGTTTTGTGTGTGTTGAGCAAGGTAAAGGTGCAGTCGGATACATTTCAGAACTATGTCCCAGGTGTATTACAAAGATGATTGTAGGGCACATTGCATAAAAAGTGAAATATTCAGCGTGGTTTTGCCCTTTGCTTTACTAACTATAGACCAACACATTTAAAGTACTTTATAGGCAAACACTTTGAGCAGTGCTTGTTCAGTTAATACAGTCTTTCTCCTTACATGCATGAAATAGGTTTAGTGCTGCATGGCTTCAGAAAATCAGAAGACAGTGATATGCTGATAGCCTGCACTAATGCTGTGAGTCTTGGGAAAGTATACATGCAGGAAGCTAGTAAAGCATATTGTCCAAAGCAAACTGCTTTACTTCAATGCACCATGGTCTGCTGTCCTGACTGACTGTAATATATAAATAATCCTCAGTCAGTTGTCATGATAGTAGATTGGGGTCCATTACCATATAATGAGAGGATATGCTGCTCTGCACACTCCCATTGATGGGTGCTGGTTAGCATCACTGTGTGGGAGAGAAATATGATTATGTAAAGAAGCAGGTCTGCATGCACATAAGAGAACTCCATTGCTTGTATGTTTTTTCCTCCTCTGCCATATAGAATAGTATGTTCTTTTTATTTTTTCAGTGCCGGTATATAGTTTCTTGTACAATGCTATATTGTGAGTAATATAAGAATTGGGGGGGATTCAGTGCAGTCCGCTGTGCAGTCCACTGTTATTCCAAAGGTTATGCCACCAAGACCAGACCGTGCTTCCCTGTTACTGACTTGGTGAATGGCAGACAAGTGGAAGTAGGATCACTAGCAAATGGGAACTGTGGATGTTCTTTGTGTTTCATTGTTGCAGTCATCACACTTGGGTTATCTGCCTGCAGGTAGCCCTCAGTCTGCCCGAATACCAGAGACTCAGTATTTCTGCATCGGTTGCTGTCACTCCAGGACTGATGTCAGGTCGTCAGGGGTATAAAAACAGGCAGCCGATGCCATTACATCAGTCTTTCTAGCCAAGGAGCCTGAAGCAGAAGCAGTTCGCATGAATGCCAGTCGGCCACTACCTGAGTTTTTGTTTCCGAATTGAATCATCCTGAAGTTTTCTAAAGCTAAGTACCCCATTGGGGATACTTTTTTCTTGCTCTTACCGATGTCAGAAAAAGTTAATAATTGTCTTGCCTGTGGAAAGTAAATACCACACCGAGATTTCCATTCTTACTGAGTCACCTGTTTAAGCTCAGACCACGACGTACCTCACTGTTGGTTTTGTGCCTTGTTCAACGCCCAAGCTATTCGTCGCTGGGCCCTTTTTGTCACTAAATACTTTCGTTCTCGATCTCCGTATTCCAAAATGGCTTCAGTAAGCCATCAGACTACCGATCTTCCGAAAAAATGTAAGGATAAAGACAGAGACAGACTGCACAAGTCCAAAACTGCCGAAGATGCTTCCGTTAAGCTAGTCGCCAGTTTGCCGGTACTCAGTGAGGCACTTTTGCAGCCCCTGATGACCACTTCAGTGGATTTGCAGGCCTCTACCGAGACCCATTCAGAGTCCGATATGCCGCGAGACTCTTCTTCGACTATGGAATCTGCATATGTCTCTACCTTGGATGGGTCCGGATCCGCTGAGCAGGCACCGGCTTCTGAGGAAGTTCTTCGCACTACCTATTTTCGACACAAACCGATGACTTCTTTCGTGTCTTCAGTTCTGTCTAAAACTACCAAGTTTCTAAGGCCAAGAGTACGAGCTACGCCTAAAAAAACGATGACCCAAACTCAAGCACCTGCTTCCTTGCCACATCAAATGCTTAAAATGGCAGAATACCTTATTATGCTGATAAGGGGAAGCCAGTCTTCCCCTGCTAAGAGAAAAAGAGACCTGTCCCCAGCAGCTTTAATAGACCAAGAGTCCAATGACTCTGAG